>NW_008674111.1:19171-36686 GCF_000695815.1 Acanthisitta chloris | reverse complement strand
ATTATTAGGCTTAAATTACCACAGAAATCTTTGGTATCATAAGCTGATAAACTGTTTTACAGCTGTACACTCAAAATTCAGGCCAAAATAAGAAGTAGATTGTGCACCCACTAGAAGAGTACACAGAACAACTATCTTGGGGGGGGGGGCAGGGGCAGGGAGAAGCAAAAGCACGAGTGATAGTGGGATGACAGAAAATACTTAGAACTTATTTAAATCACCTGCAACTAAAGCCATTGATCATTACATAAACAAAGTAGAGCCAACACTAAGTATTTTAAAAGTCTTACCCTAGTGTCAAAATGTATCATTATCTTTCAAAGCTTGAGACAGTGAACATGTAGTCCTGATAATCAGAGATGTTTTACCACACCTCAGCTGGAAGACCTGACTCATCTTCCTGATAATCAGAGATGTTTTACCACATCTCAGTCGGAAGACCTGACTCATCCATACTCTTTAATTTGAAGGGTCTCTTTGTCTGGAGATACTGGTAAATTAGATAGAAAAAAGTAAGATTTTTACCTCTCTTTTCAGTAAAGAGAACATGTAATTTTAGCATCATAATTATAGAGAAGCTAAACATGTGTCATTGTACCAGGACAGGTCATCTATAACATCTTTAAATACTAACCAAAGCAAAGCAGAAAGAAGATCAAGGCTTAGCTTTCAAGTTACAATTAGAAACGCAAAATGAGTTCTTCTTAATTTGGTAGATACCAGGTCTGCATACAGCATTAGCCATTTTCCAGTACATTTCCATTAGTAATGTCTTTGCTGATGAGTTTTTTTCTAAATTAGCATGTTTATCCATTAGCATATCAATATTGCTGCCAACCATCCTCTTAATTTTTAGTTTTCTTGTTGCAACAAAAAAATTGCCAATAAAAGCAAGCTTTACTTGAAGCCTTAATTAAGTCTAGTACAATTCTTTTCTTCTTTCTTTCTTTTTTTTAAAGATTTTTTCATAATAATGTGTGATATTTACTCAGATTATAGATTTGCTTTGCTCAATAACACCACTTGCTTGAATAATCAAAAACTTCATGTTTTGGTTTGGCAGCAACACAAACTATGGTATTTTGCATAGTTTGGAGACATTCTAATGAAAGCCTTCCTTAAAAATCAGAAAGTCAAAGTATTCGCAGTCAAAATAGTTTTACATAATTTCTGAAGTTACTCTTAAGAGAGGGTAACAGGTAAAGAAGAGACTGTTACACATAAGCACAGCAAGACCTATTCTGATCTCTTTTACACAGTCTTACAATACTGTTCCAGCATTAACCTGCAGAGATGTTTCTGGTCAATGTGTTGCATGTGAGAGAAGGGCCAAGTCAAATGCTTCCCTAAGTTTCTTTTTGTGTCATACATAATTCTTTTCATTTCTTTGATGTGTTCAATTATATTAATTTAAAGTTAGTCACAGTAGAATAGCTAAGACTATGTTAACCGAAGTATACAGAGAGCTGGCTTAAACATACAGCAATGCCAGCTTCTACTGTAGACACTTTCATTCAGGACAGATACTCGTCTGACATAATTAAATCTTGACGGTAATTATTTCTGCTGATTCCTGGTAGACTGCTGTTAAAGATATGCTTATCCACTTTCAAATACGCTATCTTATTAAACTAAATGCATGCCAGTAATTACAAAGCTGCACTTTTTAAATTTGGGGTTTCGTAAGAGTCTTTTTTAAATGAGAAGATAAAGCTTTCCCTAAAAGGATCCCTTGTGTTTCAAAACCAGGAGAGCTCAGACGGTGCCTGATACTCCAACACCTGATGAGAGAGAAGGAAGGCATGTTTGCATGTACAGTGTACAGGCTGTCAAGAAGCTTTTGTTTTATAACTCAGCAGGCCAGTTTGTATTAAAGTTATATGAAAATGTTAATTCTCACTGTTAATTGACGCCTTCTTAAAATAACAAGTTCCTCTGAGTCATCATGTTAATATATTTTATGTGAAATGCGTATTTTCTATTTATTTTAGTGTTTGACAGGAAGACTGGGAGATTTCAGATAATGGTCATGCTGAATCATTAATATTTATTTTTACTTCACAAGGCTATCAAAACATGACAAAAATTAATAAGGAATGAAGTTCAGAACAAACTTGGATGAGAAAAGTAAGATCAGATCTGCCTCAAATGCCTGGATATTATTATTAAAGACTACCTTTAAACTTCTCCAGTTTTCGTATCTAAGAACATAAAATATTTTCACAATACAAGTACGTTTAGCATAAGCAAATGTTTAAACAAAAGAACTAGGAATCTTAATGAAGCACCCTCAGGAAAATGTTTCAACTCTGCCCTTAAGTTTACTTTGTTCACTAATAGGCTTCTATTTCTAGTACTGAGTAGGAAGGATAGGTTCAATGTGTTAATAAGAAAAAAGTAATACTATTTAATTAATTCTGGCTGAACACACATGGTTTAATATACTTGGCAATATCATTCTATCACATGATATGATAATTTAATGGAACTTTTTTATTTAAATTGCTGGCAAGTTTATGAAATTATAAAGCAAATAGGCCATGCACTTGGGTGTAATTGACTGTATAAATGTGTTTTATACTATACTGTTGGCAAATTAGCCAATCCCTGTCACAGAATCAATTATTATCTAGCCGTATTCTGCAAACACAATAGCAGAAATACAGCATTTATAGAAAAAAAACCCACACTACAATTGTTAATCTTGCATTGTGCATCTTAAAATCAGGCTATAAACATTCATACACTTTATAATCATCTTACAATAACACTGCTGCCAAATGAGTACACACTTAAGGATTCCTTGTTGTCGAAGGAATTCCATGACTGGAGGTGTTATTTTTGGTTTTATTTGTCTTTTCTTCAGATCAGTGAAGTGATTAATACACACGCCAGTGACTCAAAAGATATAAGGCTTGACTTCATGAGTGAAACTTCCAAAGCTACTTAAAGGGATGTGGACACTCAGTTTGTCTTGGTACTGCATCCACTCTAACCCCCACCTAATGACAGCTTTGATAATCTGAATATTGTAGCAAAAATTACATGATGTAGCGTCCGTATTTTTAATGTATGCTGTTGTTAGATATCAGTGGGGGAATCTGAATGAACTGGACATTAAAAATAATCCCTTCTGGTTCTCATAATAGTATGAAGTCTTTTGTCTCTTTTATATGTCTCCCTCCAAGTAGGCCATACCTAAATTATAAGCAGTGTTTAACATAATGACTTCTTGATGGTGTAAACATAGAAACAAAGATGCACCTGCTATGCTACAAAACTGCTGTTCTTCTAGATTATATCAAAGCATAGTGATTCTGAGAAAATTAGAATTGAGAAGTCTGGACTACCATGTCACCAGCATTGCTCCCTGTTTCTACATCCCAGCTGTGCAAGGACTGGGATCAGCAGTTTTATGGACTGTATGAACTGAGCAGCTACAAGCAGTTTCACAAGGCAGATGTAACAGTACTTCTGTTCACTGGAAAGAAACAGTGTGAACTTACAGGCAGATGGTCTAGTTCTACTTATGAATGTTACCATGTACCCATATGTGGGTTTTTATACTATGATCTGCATTCCAGCTACAAAGTGAAGGATGTTCACAGTCATCCAGGTGCACAGAATTGCAGCTAATGTAAACATCCTTCAACTAGCTCATGTACCAAAACAGTTCAGATATTACAGCAGACTGCACAAGCTTACCAGAACACTGACAGGTTCTTGGCAGCTGATGCCCACACTGCTATGACTTCAAGACTACAGAGTCCCAGGCTATATGATATAAAGCTTTCTTAGGGAAACCTGTGCATACCTGTGAACAGATGCATTGTAGATATCCCCAGCACTCTTAATGACATGCAGAAAGCAAGTTGTTTAGAGCTTTGAAAGGCTCTGCAATTCTTTAAAGTATCTTTACAGCACTTATGTGGGAAAATACCACCATCCAGCTGAGAGTCATCAGAAATATTGTGTTGTTCTAGGGCTCCAAACTCAGCACTCTCAGTCTCAGCTCCATTATTTACCTAGACATTATTCTTTCCATGGAACCAAATTACTGATACCAATTTGAAAACAAATCTGCCAAAAGGGAAGGTATCAACCATGTGCTTCTGTCTTAGAATCAGCCCCACTGAGGACACTCGTGAATATATTGTATATAGTTCTTATGAAAATGAACCATGATCCAGCTAGTTGTTTTCTTAGAATAGTACTGCATCCTGTAGTTTTTAAACAAAGTACTCATCTACAAGTGTCCATTCCTGCATTCCTTATATTAAAGGTTTAGATCAAGAACTTTCCTGACTTTAAGTGCTATTACATGTGATGTTCCCATTGAAACTCTGCTGGGTTCTAAGTTTCAGGCTCTGATCTGAACTGAAGTTTTAGAAAGATCTGTGCCAGTCATGATCATTAAAATGTAAACCTTTGGCTGTGTGATTCATTTTATACTAGGTATCTTGTAGATAATGGCAGCACCCTGATCTATAAATTTTAAATTACTATTTGATTGGGACATCTTATAGAATAACTTGAAACAGGGTTTAAAAATATACTGTGAGTGTATTGTCAGGAAATGCAAATGAGTGAGATTAGGGCACAATAGATACCTGCAGATGAAAGATCTATATTTCAGATTTTTCTTCTGGGACACAGTAATAAGGTATGCTTTAACAAATATGCGAATTAAAAAAAAATCCTATTATCCAATGTCACACCACTTGTTGAGCCAGTTTTAAAAAACAAACAACTCCCTCTCCCTCCCAAAAAAAGCCTCCAAAAAACAAAAACTCCACACAAAATTACCACCGTTTCTTTGGATAGAATACAGTGAAGGAATTAATGTAAGGACTCAGTGGCAGTTATAGAGCTTGGACAAGAAATGTGTCAAAGAGGAGAAATTAAAAGGGAATAATAAAATAAAAGGGAAGATCAGCAACCTCTACAGAATATGTTGTGAGAATGGCATAATAATGGTTCCTCATTAGCCAAGTGCTAGCCAGTACCTGGGGTTGTGTCAAAGAGAAATTGACATCAGGTGTATTCATTAGAGCAGTCTTGCTTATTTGAAGCAAGGACTTGGACTCGATGATCCTTGTGGGTCCCTCCCAATGCAGGATATTCTATGATTTCTAAAAAACAGATATAAAATCCTGTTTCTATGACTGCAGCAGGGAAAAAATATAACACAATAGAGCATATCCTTGTTAATCACATGTAAGTGTGCCTCCCCAGAAATTTCTATGTTCAAGTAGTTCTTTGTGCTCCATCCCAAGGTCAGTCAGACAATTCAGAGATGAAAAGACTCGGAGACATACATCCACTTTCTAGAATACTTTATTTAATAGACTCTACAACTTAATTGGAAAAGCAATGAGACACTGTCATCAAATCATTATTTCTATTATTTATAAACTGAATTAACCCAGACATAGTTCTAAGTAAGAACTTTGATCATGATCATTTACACAGAAATATGCTGCTTGGCTATAGAAAAACACTTTTCTCCTGAGAAGGACAAAATTCAGGATACAATTTATGATGATAATCCAGAAGGAAGATTGCAAGATTTGTTCAAGTGGAGAACTGGGATCTTACAAGTCATAAAATACTTTTATAACTCTTGGTTTCATGTACACAGTGGTAGTCCTATGACGTGGTGATCCATATACTGGATGAGGGAAAGGCTGTGGATGTTGTCTATCTAGACTTTAGTAAGGCCTTTGCTGTCATTTCCCACAGCATTCTCCTGGAGAAACTGACTGCTCATGGCTTGGATGCTTCTCTGGGTAAAAAAATAGATGGATGGCTAAGAGTGTTGGTGAATGGAGTTACATCCAGTTGGTGGTCGGTCATAAGTGATGTTCTCCAGGGCTCAGCCTTAGGCCCAATCCCTTTTAACATCTTTATCAATGATCTGGATGAGGTGATTGAGGGCACTCTCAGTCAGTTTGCAGATGACACCTAGTTGGCCTGGAATGTTGATCTACTGGAGGGTAGAAAGGCTCTGCATAGGGATGTGGACAGGCTGGATCAATGGACTGAGGCCAACCTCTGAGGTTTAACAAGACCATGTGTCAGGTTCTGCACTTGGTTCACACTAACCCCATACAGCACTACAGGATGGGAGAAGAGTGGCTGGAATGCTTCCTTGCAGAAAAGAGCCTGGGGGTGCTGGTCAGCTGAACATGAGCCAACAGTGTGTGCAGGTGGCCTAGAAGGCCAATAGTATGCTGGCTTGTATCAGAAATTGTGTGCCAGCAGAAGTAGGGCAGGAATTGTCCCTCTGTACTTGGCACTGGTGAAGCTGCACCTGGAATCCTGTGTTCAGTTCTGGGCTGCTCAGTACAAGAAAGACAATGAGATGCTGGAGAGTATTCAGAGAAGGGCAATGAAGCTGATGAGGGGTCTGGAGTACAAGTCCAGTGAGGAGTAGCTGAGGGTACTGGGGTTAAACAGATGGAAGAAAATGAGGCTAAGGAGACCTTATCAGTCTCTATAACTACCTGAAATAAGATTGTACTGAAGTGGAGATCAGTCTCTTCTCCCAGGTAATAAGTAAGAGTACAAGAAGAAATGGTCTCATGTTGCACCAGGGAAGACTTAGATTGGATATTAGGAAAAATTGCTTCACTGCAAGGGCTGTTCAGCATAGGAACAGGTTTCCCAGGAAATCAATTGATTCACTATCCCTGGTGGTATTTAAAAGACATCTAGATGTGGCACTTAGGGACATGGTTTAGTGGTGGACTCTAGAAGGGCAATAGTATGCTGTCTTGTATCAGAAATGGTGTGCCAGCAGAAGTAGGGCAGGAATTGTCCCTCTGTACTTGGCACTGGTGAAGCTGCACCTGGAATCCTGTGTTCAGTTCTGGGCTGCTCAGTACAAGAAAGACAATGAGATGCTGGAGAGTATTCAGAGAAGGGCAATGAAGCTGATGAGGGGTCTGGAGTACAAGTCCAGTGAGGAGTAGCTGAGGGTACTGGGGTTAAACAGATGGAAGAAAATGAGGCTAAGGAGACCTTATCAGTCTCTATAACTACCTGAAATAAGATTGTACTGAAGTGGAGATCAGTCTCTTCTCCCAGGTAATAAGTAAGAGTACAAGAAGAAATGGTCTCATGTTGCACCAGGGAAGACTTAGATTGGATATTAGGAAAAATTGCTTCACTGCAAGGGCTGTTCAGCATAGGAACAGGTTTCCCAGGAAATCAATTGATTCACTATCCCTGGTGGTATTTAAAAGACATCTAGATGTGGCACTTAGGGACATGGTTTAGTGGTGGACTTCATAGCTTTATGGTCAGACTCAAGGATCTTAAAGGTATTTTCCAACATAAAGACTTTTTGATTCTACAATTATCAGCAAGAATATGGTGAATTTTTTTTTTTAAAAAAAGGGAATTTGGGTAATTTTGGGGTGAATTTTCTGAATATGGTGCACATTTGAAAGATTTCTACCAGGAATGAAACAACACTTCTGAAATATAAAAAGTTGTCTATCTTTGAAACTTGGAAAAGCAAAACATCATAACACAATGTGGACATGCTATACATGTGAATGTTCAAGTTCAAATAGTTCATGCTGTGTTTATATTTCAATGATAAAGCAATCATCTATGAAATTCCACTTTATTTTTTCTTGGTTTTGAATGAGTGGGAGAGTTATAAATAAAATGTTGTTCAAGAAGGTGTATAAATAAAACAGTATAATTAGGTGTCATAATTAAGGTGCCCATTGCTGTTCCAGACACATTTACATAATTGTCAGTGCTAAAATGAAAATAATTGTTTGTCAGAATTGCTTCTGTTAAGGCTGATAGTTCCTTAGTTTGTATAGTTTGTTCTAAGTATTTGTTTAGAAAATATTCTAAACTCTGAGCATAAAATCACTACACACAAGCCAAAATCTTCACAAGTGAACCAGTGAACAAAATTTACCACCTTGGAATTCAGACAAAATGTCTTGCCTGGTATCTCGGAACACCTCTTTCACATTGTGGCCAAACTCTGCATGCTTTCAATGTTCTGTTTGAGTTTTGAGCATGATATGCAAGTAGCTTCTTTGCAAAACAGAAAGGCTAAAAGTTTATTGTTTTGTAAGAAACTACAAGTAAATAAAAAGCCCTTTATAGACTGGTTCTTTGGTGGATTTTTTTCTGCAATTTGCTTTTATGAGTTGAAGTACTTGTGAGAATACTTACACAAGTATCAGGAAGCAGCAAATTGAGTCTTGTGCCAGTTCATATAATGCATCTTTTAGATTACTGACTCAGAGAAGCAACTCAGGTTTAGGCTTAACCAGTATGTCACAGTGAGCACTGTGAATACTTACAGTTTTGTTTTATTGAATAAAAGACTAACCAGATATGTTAAATGCAAATGTTTCTATCCAGAGACAAAATAACTTAGCAAAATCATATTTCTTAGAGCTAAATGATGTTGTATTAGTGTATAGCTGTATTTGAGCACAGCTGCAGTAATATAAGATACTGTCATGTGTAGAACTAACAGATTTTATAAACTCTCTAAGATCCTTTAGAAACAATGGAAGAAATTATTTATACACTTGCTATGACTTTTATTGTCTTCAATGCTTTTCCTTTTTTTTTCCCTACTCTTATCCCTCAAAATTTCTCTTTATCTCAAATAAGAAGTTAAAATCCTCTGGAACAGAAGTTATGCCATATTGTGCATTTAGAGCTATTTTCAGCTATTAACCAGGGGTCCAAAGCCACAATCAAATTACATTTTAAAAATATCCCAATAGCAGATGTAGTTTTATTGGGGGAGGTGGGATAGGTAAGGTACAGTGTTCTGTTCCCTTCTCTATTAATAACATCTTCACTTCATATGGTAGAAGAGAGTCTCCATCAATATCAGAATTAGATGCACACTTTGTGCATAATCAAAGATTTATTTTTAAGTAGTCATCAGATAAACAATGCAAGAAATGTATAAGATAGAAGATTATCACTTCATATACATGCTATTTATATATATATATGCATACACATGTGTTTGTTTATTGTTCATATATGTATATATTTCAAGAGCTGGAGGTATATTTCTTCTTTTGAACTGTTTGCTCCTATGAAAACTGTTCTGCCTCTTCTTGTACTATGCAAGAACAGATAAACCATGGGCACCGACAAAGGAGAAATTCAGCATGGTCTCCAATTCTTGTATGACAGCGGGAAAAGGCCTTACTGAAGAAACGTGCATCCATTCTTTTGTTTCTGTAAGAGTATCAGTGCATTTTCATCATTTACAGTAGTGAATAAACAATAAAAAACTTTTGATTAAATTTACAAACTCCTTTTCTCACATATCAATAATGTCAATATAAAGTCCCTATCTGTCCAGCAAAAAAATGCAAATATATACATCTAAGCATATCCAAGTATATACATCTATGTGATCAAACTGTTTTGTGATTGATTTCATTTTTTCAATTAAACAATATAATTAAAATGATTGAACATAATATTTACCGTCTTTCCCATATTTTTACCTCATCGGCTTATAACGATGTCAGTGGTGTTACGAGAAGCCATCAAAGCTAATCCTGATTGACTAACAATAGAGGTGACATCAAGTTCTTAGATATCCTGCTTCCATGCACAGTCCCTCTAGCTTTAATAGCATTTAAGCTTTCTGTGGACTAGAAGATTATCATAACTTTAAACACACAAACTAAACTAACTTGAAATTCTCTCAAGTAGTAAGGACCTTTAGAAAAAAAATAAGATGGCATAGAGAAAAAAATACTTCAAGATACTCTCAAGAACTCTGCTTTCTAGGCTTTCAGGCTAGTTTTATACAAACAGTTTCACCAGCCCTTCCAAATTACTTCTGCTATAGATTTAGGCCTAGATGGAAAACCAGTTTTTACTGTGGACATGCACTATGTCTCCAATTTTACAGGCACAGACTAGAAAAACTGTCAGCAAAAAGCATCCTCCAAGATCCTTCTAGTGAGCTTACTACCTAAGAGTACTGTACAGAGAAGGTTTTGCTTCTATCTCAAAATAGGCTTTCATCAGCAATTGGAAAGTCTCATCCCACGAGGAAAGGGAAAGATGAGAAAGAATGTTTGTAAGACAAATACAGGTTAACCTGTGTGGTAGGTATTGAAGGTAAGGAATACTCATGTGGGTTTAATTCAAGAAGAAACCTAGACAGAGTACTGTCACTTTGTCACAGTAAACAATTTTAAAATGAGAAAGAACAAATCTATAGGGAAATATCACTATAAAAAGAAATCCATCTGAAAACTGAAAATTATATTTCACTGATCACTTAGATGCTGTCTGAAAGCACATTGATGTCACCTAGTACTAGGTCCCACTCAGAGCAGGATTGCTGCCAACACTCAGTTTGGTCAGACATGTCTTTACCTCGCTGTCTTGAAAACCTCCAAGGATGAAGATCCCATGGTCTCTGGGAAACCATTCCAGATCCATGTCACTGACCAAGAGATTTTTCCTAATGTTCAGTTTCTTTTCAAACTAATTTTTGATTTTCCTAATGATTTTCCTAATGTTAAAGGACTTTCCAAACTGAAATACTTGACTCTTTCTCCTTGCTATAACATTTGTCAATACCAAGAATGGTTTCATAATCTTTATCATTCTATTCAAGTAGCTGTAGGCTTCAGCTGGATCTCCCTTTAACAGCCACTCCAACAGAATAAATAAAACCAGCTTCCTCAGCCTCTCCCAACAGATCCTGTACATGAGAACCCTAACCATTTTAAGAGACTTCTGCTGACTTCTCCCCAGTTTCTCAACATTCTTCCTGAACCAGGGAGTTATTACTGCACAGAACCTTTAGGCATTTTTCTTGTAACTGTTTGTTTGAAAGCTAAATCTCTTTGGGGTACCTTGACAACATGAAAGGCACTTGCATTGAGGAATAAATTAGAAAGTAACCTTGTTGCTTTATCCCTTTATACATTTCTCCATGACTTGCAACTTTATCTGTTTTGTTCTATAGACTTTGATTTTTTTCTCTTCCAAATGCTGTTTTAAACAGTTACTGGGACAGAAAGAGGACAGTGTTTTCTGATGTAGACATGTAAGGAGCTACAGGAGATGGTGTCACCAGAGGTCTTTGGTGCACAATAACAGAAGCCATGATGGGGTTTTCTCCGTTGCTCCTATAACTGCCATCATGGCCAGCAAAAATAGAAGAGCTTCCACCAGAGAGTAAGAAAAAAAAAATCACAGACAATGCGGATACCTGTAAAGTGATTTTCTTATACTTTACATAATTTTAACATTGGCATTAGCAATGAACTTGATAAATGCACTTGATTATCAGCTTGCCTGATGATCTGGGTTGATGAGTGACCCTGGTTGCCACCAAACCAAGCACTGCTGTATAGGGGCCTGAGATGACTCTGCTCTAGTGGCATTGTGGCAGCTCAACCCTCAGCTTATGGCTCTCAGTCCCATGGGCAGCAGCAGGTCCTTGCAGCATCCTCCCTCACAGGAAAGCCTCAGAATTTTTGCACAGGATTAAAAGCAACTCTGAATAGCCTTCCAGATGAGACAGTGGTACTAGCAGGGATTTGTGTTCTTTCCCCCAGAGGAAAGTTGTAAGAGTTTTGCAGTGGGAAGTGGAAAGTCATGTCAGCGTGAGGATGGTAACATCAGTTTTGCTCCAAAGTCTCTTTCTTACTTCTGTTGTGATATGTGAAATCACTCTTTTTTAAACTGGAAACCACTGAAAGATGAAAGACACACAAAAATGAAGTTCTGGCTTCCTTGTCCTTGTTTACCAGGGAAAACATCATGCTTTCAATTCTTTCTAAATATGTAACAGTAAAATCGTAAGTTTCCTGGGCGGAAACTCTTTCGTGATTCTTTTGTATAGTGCCTTGTAAAATGGGACCACACTCCCATGTGGCCTGCAGGGAGTACTGTAACAAAATGAATAAATAATGTTTTCAGGAAACACATCAAACACAGACTACACTGCATCGCCTACTGCACAGAACATCAAAACTGCTAAAAATGTCAACAGAAAAGTCTTGTGTGATACACTGGCAGAAGGCAACATGGAAGTAAGAAGTACATTTTCCTGAAAAATGTTGTAAATGTGTACTCTAAAGCACCAAAAATGGTATGTTTTGTTTAAGTGTAACAAAAAGTAAGGTATGACTTGTTAGTAGCCCATTATTAAACAGGTGAATATTGAAAAAAACCCAAACATCTCTATGTATATGTAATTATTACAGGTATCAATTGAAATCTAAATCTTTTAAATGTACTTCTGTATAGATTAAATTTGAATAAGTTATCTGTTTGTAGGCACTTAGGAATGCTCTCTAAATTGTATCAATATTTCTTTATTATGTTTAAGAAAGAGGTTACTGCAAAAAGTAGTCTGCAATACCAAGTAGTTCATCTTGGTCAATTAATCCCAGGTGAGCAATAAATCCTCCCTATTTGCCAATTCAGCCAACAGATATGCTTGATTGAGTAGGGAGAAGTGATAGCCTCTTTGCAAAAAATCTCTTACACACCAGATCAGCATGTCCATAATCTCAGGGTTCTGCATCAACTCTTTCTCCCTCTGAAATGACCTCACTTGTGAAGAAATCATGTATTTTATGAGATCGGTAAACAGAAATTACATCAATATTTGTTCTGCATTTTTTTGTACATTACTGACTAATATCTAACTTCAGGAAACTGCAGGAGAACTCTGCCCCCAAGAAAAGATCAAACTGTAATAATGGTCAAATTGCCATCAATCTCTTTCATGAAAGTACCAAACACTAGTCATTCAAACCTTTCAAACCTAGACTGTCTAGAACAGAAAGATACCATCCGCACAACTCATATAAATAAGCAACATGTGGTCTGAAGCACTCAATCATAAATTATGCACAACTTATCCACTGCCACTCCAAAGTCCTCCCTGAGTGGGAACTGAGAACTGAGAACTTAGGTTCTATCTTTTGCCTTCCCCAGCTCTTTAACATCCAGATGAGGTGCTCCCCAAAGAAAGTGGTGAAAGTTATGAGAAAGGGAAATGTATTCTTAAAAATAAGTATGCCAAAATACAAAAAAAAAGGAATAGCAAAAGAGAAATAATTAATAGACTCTACTGTTAGTCCTTTAACTAGGAAAGCATAAAGTCCTATGCTGTCCTGAAAGGGCAACCTCTGATGACAGGAAGTTATTGGCATTTTCAGCTGCGTTGGCTTTATCACATCTACTCTACTTAGTAAGTGTGACGGACACTTCATGTCAGGGACTTTGATGTCATTCAGGCTGACGGGGTTTAGAGATGATATATCTTTCTTGCTTCAGTTGGGAACAAAGTGTACAAAGAAATTGTGTGGTTGCACTGTTCAAAGTTAAATGCAGACCAAAGGAAAAAGAAGTTAATGTGCCTGACTGCAGTATTTGCTCTTAGCATGCAGTTGCAAGCTTTGAAAGTCCCGTTTAAGTATCTCTTTTTTAAGATAAATACCTATTAAGTAATGTATATGCACAAGCTGAAGTGTTAAATGGTTTGTTGAAACCTATTAGAGTACACAAGATGATAAACATAAATTATAGCTAATATACTGCACCAGTGATTTTTAAACATAAAAATTACTGACACTGTAAAAACACACTTGAGTCATCGTAGCAGCATAATAGCACTAATCCATGTTTATCCAACCATGCACTTTTCAAAAACAACACAAACCTCTAATAAATGCTTTGGCTTCACCTTGACAACTTATATGGGTTATTGCCTCGTTCATGCCTGGATAACCATGTGTTATGACTTAAATGTTCTTTAATATCAATTTATGCCTTGAAGAAAAAGGATTGAATAACATAGTGTACATATGGTTCAATTTATTACAGCAAAACAATCATTTTAGTTTGAAGATATTTTCTCATGGTGCATATCATAGAAATCTTATTCAATAGAGCTCTCAATAAACCAGATTTTTTATGTCACAATAAATGAAACTAAGGCAGCTAATTGTTGCTAAGATTCTAAATAGATGAGTCTATTTGGCTTTCTTGTCAATCAAGAAATAAATTCCTTAACACTTGTATTTCTGGATTCTAATGTCTCTAATTGGATTTTACACTATCTGATTAACGATGTAGTTTATAGATGACTGTAAAAAAACGTGATACTTAAAAAGTGGAAGAGGAAATTGTGGGCTGTCAGCATTTATGGAAAAGGCCAAGACAACATTGGGTAATTTAGCATTTTTGCAAAATGGCAACAAAAAAGCATAAAACCTGGTCAATGATGCCTCATTTGTGGTACTCTTGTTGTGTATCTCACATACAAAAGAAGACCCCAGAGTGCTATTCTGAAGAATATTAAAATATGTAATAGTCTGTACTGAAAATGGATTGCAGTTTCAGGAAATTACAAAATAAAAAAGAATCCAAATTTTAATTTAGAACCAAAAGCAAAATATAAGCTTAAAATTCAACTACAGACTGCTGATGAATAAAACTCTTACAGAATCAGGTACAAGCGCATGGTAGAAATAATGCCATAAAATGTCCTTGCTACTTCTACAGCACTTATTTTTATTGACAGTCTCATTTTCATGAACTTTCCACATTTTCCAAAGATGCTTCTGGCAATCTTTCGTACAGAAATATCTTCTCATATATGATGAGATGGCAATCCTAAAAAAAAATTATGGCTGCAGATATGAGAGTTTGTGTTTTTGTCATGCAATCTCTATTATAAGGTGAAGCAGATTGGCTAGAAGCTAATTTTAAACCATGATGACAGTAGAAGTAGCAATGGCTGTGAGCACTATAGCTTTTGTTATGATGAAGATTTTCACAATCTTCAAGTGAAAGGTTTTAGAATTATAGAACCATAGAATTGTTTAGGCTGAAAAAAACCCTTGATTATCAGGTCCAACCTCTGTATTAGACAACCAAGACATTGTGAAATATTCACCTTTAGGTCACAAGCGCTTGTCTGCTATCCATGTTGAAGTAGATGTAGAAACTTTCCACCTTTCCCACTCCAGAAACAATCTCAGTATCCAAATTTGAACAGACCACTTACGAACAGGGGTAACATAACAAAACTGCAATTTAAAGATGGAGGATGTAAAAAAGAAGTAATATCTCAACTTATTCTGTAAGTAGCAGGTTTGATGTCCATGAGTTACAACTATTAGTAAATCATATCCAAAAGTAAAATACTGGACTATGCAGCTCTCAGTAATGAAGAGACCCACGTACTGCAGTACAGTTTTTTCTACTTGTATTATTATTGCTTCAGTATTTTCTTGCCTCCCTCTGCAGCATCAAGTATGACCACTTGCCAGGCCTTCTCTTGTCCATCTTGGCTAACTTACTGTCTGCTGCCACAAAGATGGCCTCTTGTGCCGTGTAGCTAAGAGTGGAAAAGGCTTTTTCCCTCAGGGTGGGCCAGCCAAAAACCCAAAGAAAGTTAAATAAAGTTAAAAAAGTAAAGTAACAAGTAAAATAAATTAAACATTCAAATAAAATAAGAGTAAAATAAAGTGTTAAAGTTAAGTAAAAAGTATAGTAAGAAGAAAAGCAAAGTAGACCAAAGTAAATTTAAAAAAAAATAAATATGAGGTGAAACAAAACATAAGAGAAAAAAAGCACCAAAGTAATACATAGAAAACCAAACCAAACCAAAGAAAACCAAAACATAAAATCAAATTAAAACAAAAAAAGACCACCAAAGTAAAACCAAAATAAACCAAAGAAAATCAAAGTAAACAAAAAACCCCCACATAACTAAAACCCCAATGTAAGACTCCAACATAAAATAAAAACACAAAAAACAAAGTCAACAAAAAAACCAAACCCCCAACATAAAACAAAGTGGTTTTTTAAAAAAAACCCAAGGTAAATCAAAATAAAAAATAGTAAACCCTAATATAAACCAAAAGAAATAATAAAAAAGCAAAACAAACGAAATCAAAAGTAAAACCCCAACATAAAACTCAACATTAAGCTCCAGCATAAACCCCAATGTAAATAAATAAAAGCAAAATAAACCCAAGAAAATAAAAGCAAACAAAAGTAAATAAGAAAGATGGAAAACCCATTGTAAAATCCCCAAATACAATAAGAAACAAAAACAACAGCAAAATAAAACAAAAAACCAAACTAAAAGTAAAACAATAATTACAAAAAATCCCTGAAGCAAACCAAACTATACAAAAAATCCCCAAGGAAGAAGAAGAAACCCCATGTTAAACACTGACATAAAACCCCAGCATTAAGCAACAAATAAAACAATAAAACATCTAAGAAAAACAAACACATTTTTAAAAACTCTAAGTAAGCAAAGAACACCATGAAAAAGTAAAATTCCAATGTACAAACAAAAAAATCCAGAAATAAAACAGTGTAAAAAAAGAGCCAAACACAAAGGAAACAAAAGTAAAAGAAAACTATTAAGCCAAGACCTCAATGTAAAGGCCCAAAATAAAACCCTAAATTCCCTAAATTAAAAACACAAGGTAAAACAAAAAGTTAAAAATTATAAAATGAAAAAAAATGTAAGTGCCAACATAAAAAACAGAAACCAAAGGAATAAAAACTCCAGAAGTAAACAATGTAAACAATGTAAAAACACATTTCATGCTTCTACCTTTGTTTGGGTTTTGGTTTTTGTTTTTTTTCAATAAGGCAAAGGATGTACTTATTGGACACTCAGTACTTCTTGCCTTTTCCAGACTTAATTACAGATTAAGCAAATTAAGAACTAAGGCAACACTGAGAAATATGTAGATGGCAACAGCATTATTATTATCAAACGCCCATAGGCATTTCAGATAAAGGACCTTTCCCTGGACTGAAAGACATTTAACAAAAGAATTTGTATGCCTAGGTTAAAGCAGTTATTGAACAATGTCTTCTTTGTTCTGGTAGGGCCCTGGAAATAATGTTGCATTAGTGCAAGTATTTGCATTCTATAATGTCTCAAGTCACCTCCCGTCCCAACTCTACTTTATATCTTCTTTTTCTTTTCTTGTCTACTGAATATGTGTTTATCTTCATATTCATGGTGAACTACTGTCCCTAGAAATATCAAGTCTGAAGAAGTGGCATTTGCCTGAAATGATGTCCTGCCTTTAAGCATAAAGCAAGATCAGGGAAAGATCGAATCTGTATTCTTGAATGTTTAAATGAACAATGACTGAAAAGCAAAGTAATGAAAAGCTGCCATCTTGAAAGGCAAGATATAATATTAAGTAGAAGATGCATACTGTTGTCAAAGTGTGGCTTCAGAAGTACTGGTGTGAACATATATAAGTACTGATACAGAAAGGAAAGTCTGGTATATTTGTTATTTACTGACACAGTTGGATCAGTGGGCTTATTATAGAATCATAGAATCAACCGAGTTGGAAAAGACCTCAAAGATCATCAAGTCCAACCCTACCATGGTTACTAGACCATGGCACTAAGTGCCACATCCAGTCTCATCTTAAAAACCTCCAGGGATGGTGAATCCACCACCTCCCTGGGCAGC
>NW_008674111.1:0-18774 GCF_000695815.1 Acanthisitta chloris | reverse complement strand
CTGTTCCTGATCCAGGCCAGGATGCCATTGGCCTTCTTGGCCACCTGAGCACACTGCTGCCTCATGTTCAACTTTCTGTCTATCCAAACTCCCAGGTCCCTTTCTGCCTGGCTGCTCTCCAGCCACTCTGTCCCCAGCCTGTAGTGCTGCATGGGATTGTTATGGCCAAAGTGCAGAACCAGCACTTGGCCTTGTTAAACCTCATCCCGTTGGAATCAGCCCATCTCTCCAGCCTATCCAGGTCCCTCTGCAGAGCCCTCCTGCCTTCCAGCAGATCAACACTCCCCTCCAGCTTTGTGTCACCTGCAAACTTGCTGATGGTCCACTCAGTCCCCTCATCCAAATCATCAATAAAGATATTAAAGAGAACTGGGCCCAGCACTGACCCTGGGGAACACCACTAATGACCGACTGCTGGTTGGTTATCTTTAATGAGGTATTCAGATGATTTTAGCCAAAAAAACGCTGGAAGATTTTATTTCCTAAGAACTGTGTAATACTTCTAGGATTGTTAGCGTCTCGTAAGCATGGACCATGAAACCCAGCTATGGCAACTGGGTTATGTGAGCTAAGTTTTCAGGACTGTGGAAATACAAAAGCTGAGACTGAACACACAGCTCAGGATATTACTTATAGGCAAGGCAAAGGCCTTTGAAATTGAAGAAACAATCCAGCCACTCATATTCCATATTCTTTACTGAATAGATGTGCCTCAGAATGACACTTACTGCAACCAGCACAATGAATGAGGAAACAGCTAAGTCAGGCAGTAAGAATCTCGACAGGTGAAGTTCTACAAGTAGATTCCATCTGCATTTGAGAATAGAACTACAAAACAGCAATCTCTAAAAGTAATCTAATTTATGAGCTCAGTCCATCTTTTTCTCTATCTTTTTCAGAAGTTCATTCCGCTTCTCTTATAGGACATAGTATCAGGATGCTTCACAATTTTCAGTGCATTTATTTTCACAATATCCTTGAGCTATAAAAGAAGTGTAATTACTCACAATGTACAAAGAAATTAGGGAGACTGCCACAGTCATTCTAGACTATGACAATGTAAGAAACTGGTTGGCACTAGGAGACTTGACAAGAATTTGAACCAAATGATTGCATTTCTTCTGTCTCCATTTCCACATTCCATGCCTCAGTCTCTTTGTCTGTTCCTTTGGAAGAGAAAGAAAGACAATCAGGATTTCAGTCAAGGAAGTCAATAGAAATGCATGGAAAAAAAAGAACACAACGAAACAAGTAACTTGAAAGCAGTGCAAGTGAAAGATAATATTTTATTTCCCTAGCTTAAAGAAAATGTCAAATACAATACCAGGGAGAGAAGGCTACAAAACAAGACAGTGCTTATGCCTGTAGATTTGCCTACAGAGAAACTACTTGTGGTCTGTCCTGGCTTGCTACATGACTGAGGAAATGGAAATGACAATAAAGAGTATCATTAGCTCAGTGGTGAGTGAGATCACTACTGAGAGGGCAGTGCACTTGTTATCAAACAACATTATTCTTCCCCCTGTTAATCCTGGGCTTCTAAGAACTAGAATAACTTTAATGACAGCTACTCCTCTATATCTGTGGCTTTGTAGAAGTTTGCTTAAAGACTTTAATGACAGCTTGCCAGTCCTAGTTTCATATTCTCTGAACTTCATGACTTATTTTCTGTTAGTCCCACATTTTGCTGAGTTCATAGATTTCTGTTTCTGCAAAAAAAACCCCCATTTTGTAGCCAGGCATTTTGTACCCTACAGTACCCAGAAACGTGTATGAATGTACAGACTAAAGCAGAATATTAAAACAATACATAGAAGGTCATAATGAAAATAAGATTATTTTTTTTTTAAAAAAAGTATTTTAAAAGAGTAGTGAGAGGTTGTTCTGGCACTGTCTGCTTTGAACTGTGACATTTGGATAGCCATCCTTTTTTTCTTTAGAAAGACAGATTTGTAAACCAATTCCAAATTTTTGTGAAAGGTGAAATATGAGTGAGAATGTTAACAAAGCATATATTAAGATCTGCATCACATGTTTAATAAAATTGCTTCATAAGATTACATTATTATATCAATACTATTTTTTATTCATGTATACGAGACTAAGAACTTATTTGCTAACATTTCTTGGTACTTTATTTTTTAAAATCCTTATTCCTTTTCTAAGGATAACTTTGGCAGGAATTCTCTATACAAGGGCTGCTTATTATTTATTTTAAATTACGAAATCCCTCTCTTCAGGAATAGTTCCTGAAGCTGGATTTCACCCTAGTATTTTTCAAGACAACCATTCCTGACCTAACAGCTAATACTCATGTGTGCCATAGCATAAAATGATTTAACATGAAATGCTAAACAGCTCATGAGAGCTATAACCAAATAGATGATGAGAGCAAGGAGCATCTGTGATGTGACTGGTTACTTTTTGGCCTAGAAAATACAGATTACAATTTTTATTTGGGATTTTTATTAAGGATGAGACTTCCTTCAACAAAGATGGACTGGAGCACCTTCCCTATGAAGACAGGCTGAGGAAGTTGGGGCTGTTCAGTCTGGAGAAGAGAAGGTTGCATGGAGACCTCATAGCAACCTTCCAGTATCTGAAGGGGCCTACAAAGAAGCAAAAGAACTCTTTACTAGGAACTGTAGTGATAGGACAAGGAGTAATGGGTATAACTTGAAAGAAGGAAAATTTAGATTATATATTAGGAAGAAATATTTTACTATGAGGGTGGAACACCTTGCCCAGGGAGGCTGTGGATGCCTCAGCCCTGCCAGTGTTCAAAGCCACATTGGATAAAGCCTTGAGCAGCCTGATCTAGTGGGAATTTCCTGCCCATGCCACTGGATGATTCCAGCTCCTTAACAATCTATTGTCCAATTGTAGAAAAATAGAAGACAACTTACAGCTTCATTTAAGCAAAATACTATGCTGTAATCAAAATCTTCACACTTCTGATCTCTGCTTTTACTCTTTTAGCTTCTCTGCAACTGCATTTCTCACACAAACACTTATCAAGTGTCTGTCATGACAGACACAAATCAAAAGCACGCTTAGTTTATCTGGGTCGAAACAGGTGTGTTATTCTAACTATCTACAGCTGTTGTAGATGACAGAAGGCATAAATAAAAAAAAGTCTGTTTGAATTCTTTTGCAGCTGCAGAGGATGTGGGACCATATTCTGTCACAGAAAAAAAAAAAGTCAAACTTTATAATACACCAATTCAGGGAAAATTTTTCTGGTGATTTAGAGAGGTTATGTTACTTTTGGGTCTCTCTTGCAAGCACCCCAGCTACATAAAAGGCATTCTGAATCTTCTGTTGGTATAAGTTCAACACAATTATTAAGTCTCACATTTTAGCTCCCTGATAGAGGCATTATTCAGCAACAGTCATTTCCTACACCAGGTAAACTCACTCAGACCCAAATCTCTACCTATTCTTTGTGAGTGGTCTGTCAGAGGGGTCTTCTCAAAGGGCCACAGTGAAAAGCTATACTGCTCAAAGCCTGTTATATGTGAAAATCTACACCTTACAGCGTGCAATTGCTTCTCTGCAATGTAGTAGCTGAACAGCCACACTGATAATAAGGAGATACAGCACACTAAAACACAGTGAGAATGACATCCAGACTAGGAATATGGATCATTAACTGGTAGAATTTACAGGTACTGAAGACAGCTAAAGTTTTATACCACCCTGTGGTAAACAGAAGTTATTGCAATATTCAAGAGTAAAATTTCTTTAAATTCTTCAGAGCAACCATTTTTTGAGGCTGCTTAGCCTCAGAACAGGTTCTTGACACTTCAGATAATTAAAGAAAAATCTGAAATATGAAAATAAATTCATATCCTTTCACAGCTTTTGTCTTCACTCTATCCTCTTCATCCAGTGACTTAGACAAATGTAACATTAATAAAATCACTTGAAAGGTCTAGTAAGCTTACCCATGCAAAAAATAGTTCTTCCTCTTCAGAAAGAGTCTGAACATTTAATATACTAGGACTAGTATAATATCAATTCTGAAACATACCTTTATTTTATTATCACCAGGGTAGTGCCATGAGCTTCCCTTGCTAGATTTTTGCCTTATTCTTTTCAAGGATCAAAGTAAAAAAGCAGAAGTGTCTTTTCTGCTGGTTTTATTTATTTATTTACTCCAAACTCCATAGAATACTTCTAAATGAGAAACATTCTTAGTTGGCACATAGGACTGCATCATGTTTACTCAGAAATCAATGTTTAAAAGAACCCTTAAACATTTAAAATTAGGGAATGACTCTTCCCCAAAAGAAAGGAAACATAATAGTCAGTTGGGGTTTTGCTGGTTCCACATTCAGCACAGTGGTGGGAACAGAGCCTACAGGGAACTCTGAAGGCCAAACAGGAAGATTAACAGTCCATTGTAATACTGTGTTAGCATTTGTTTCTGAAAGTAGTAATTTTGATTCATGTTTATAAAGAACAGGAAATATATTTTAAATGGTCAATTTGATGTTTTGCTGCTGTAGTAAATTTTAAGTCAACCACAGAACTATTGAGTGTAAGCAGTTATAACAGAAATACTGAGACAAGTTTAATTATGATACTGCAGAAATAAAAATGAAATAAGTAGTAAGCCATATAGAAAGAAAAAACTGAGCATTTCTGTAATGAGTATGATTTAGATGGATAGGAGACTCTTCAATGTTTGCTTATTCTTTCCTCAGAATTGGCGAGTTGTGGAATGGACTAAGAAATATGGGAAGTTATACCACATTTTGCAGATGTGCAAAACACTTTAGGGTACCAAAACATAATGGCCAAAATCTTTTTCAAAAACTCCAAACTAATTTAGCAATAGTCTGCTGAGTTGTTTGATTGCGATGAAAATATGTTGTGGTTTTCTTATAACAAACACAGGAACAAGGACTAGCCTTTCCAAGGCAACATCTTTTATTTTCTTTATATGTTTGATTTTCTCAGTGTTAATACTGACACGAGATTAAAAACATGCTGGGTACATTCTGACCATGCAGGGTTAAAAACCCCAAATCTTCTAAAGACCATAAAAACTAAGCACAAATAACTGCACGTGATGTGCCATTTCAGTTAATAGCTACAAACATGCAAAAACATTAATTTACTTTTTAAAAAATCAAAGTAGATTTCTGTAGAATCTTGTGATCACACATGAAAATCTGCTATAGAAATGCATTTAAAAATAAATAGGACTTCTGTATGTTCTTGTGGCTTACTATTAATTATCTTAATTACAGTAGTTCCTAGGAATAGTTGCAATGTTTCAGGCCTTGGCCAGTGGCTTTACTTTTAGTAAGATTTGCAGTGTTTACTTTAATATAAATGCAAGCATTACATACTGCCTTTGATGAAGTCTAGTACTATGTTTTGTTGCCTTTTCCCTGGTTTGCAATATTAATCTTTTTGCCTATGTGGTAAGAACTCAAGCTCATAAGAGCTGAAAAACATCTAGAATATAACAATCACAGGTGTCAATACAGTCAGTGTAATATAGGTAGCTATTAAATTTGAATAGAAGCTTGCTTGATAAGCAAACTAATATAATTTTATAGGATGAGTTTACACAGGAATATTTGCAGTTGAGATCCATGCTGCCTGTTTTCTGCTGTCCTAATTATTTTATCTTTTTCACAGTATGGTTCCCTCTAGTGATTCTTGTAAGGAAAAAGGCTACCTGATCCCTTAATCCAGCTAACATTTTACAAAAGAAGATTCAAATTAGTTTTGCTTACACCAGATGCTTTATGTGCAATTGGGTATCAGACAATGGTGACTGAAATATGAAACAGGTAAATTCAATGATCTCCTTTGAAAGAATCTCTTACCTGGGGGAGCTAATGTGAAATGAGTTGTTTGCATACTTGCTGCCACTGTGCAGTCCTGTCTCCTCCCCTTATGCAAACCAACGAAAGTGTAAGCTGATTGCCAGATATCCCCAGTGTCAGACTCTGTAACAAGAAATGCAATGAGTATTTGATGGAAGAGAAGAAAAATCAGATTTAGCAGACTGGTTACAGCAGGCAAATATGTTAGCAAATGAACATATTATGCCTACAAGCTTGAATGCTTTATGGTAAGGGAGAAGTTTGTATGGGTAGCAGATAATAGAAACAGCAGAAAATACAGTTAGAAAAATATACCAATAATCAGCTACGCAGCTGACTTGCTATGTGGCCTTCTGCAAGTTATATAACTTCTTATTGTGTCTCAGTTTAAAATGCTATAATTTTTGGCCTAAAATATCATACAAAATATTTGAATGCCTTGTTTTATGTAAAAGATAATGTACTTCTATATTTAAAGGACACACATATGAGCATGGCCTGTGAATAAGCAAAAATCTGGTGATTAATCAAACTACAGTAACTGGATCCCAGCATAAATAAAATAGAGCTGTTGAATATACTGGTACTTTTATATAGAACCTGGTGCATTTGGAAAGTTAGTAAAACCCACGTACCATTCTCACATAGTAGTTTTCATGCAGTCACTCTGTTTTGAAAGATAAGAGCATTGAACTGAATGACTGAACCCCTTCCATACCAGTCACACTCAGTACCACAGAACAGTTGCTGGCATTCAAGTTACTACTATGCAGTCAGAGCCTGTAGGAAAAAAATCGCGGCAAGAAGACAGCAAAGTTACCCTAACTAAATTTTTGGCACACATTTCCTAGGCATCCACAAATAGTCAGAATGTAACTACTCAAGACATGAATAATCAGTAAAACACACCCTAAATATCTATGCCTGCATCCCAAATGATGTAACCCATCTCAATCCCTTCCCCAACTATTATCACAATTTCAGTGGTTGACGAGCACTGAGCACACTTTGGCATTCAATACATTATTCTTATGAGACATAGTAAGATCCGTATTCTAAGGCCACTGCTAGATTCATTACTAAAGCACCAGTCTGAACTCTCCTGATTCCTTTGCTTCCCACACTGCAGTGTTCTTGAACACTGGAGGCTGTTGTAAATCTTGAGAAGTCAGAAGGAGGATAGACACAATTCTTCTGCCTGCTCTATGTTCTTCTTATTATAAACCTCCTACAAAGTGTTTTTCTTGCTACAGTTTTACTCCACGGGGTAAATTCCCTGCTAGTCAAATCACTTCAACCTCATTCTATCTTACAGGATCCCATCTGTTATAAGGCCTCCTGCCTTCACAACCTGTGATTTTTTCACTCTGGACAGCAGGCTGTCCACTGCTAAACTGTACAACAGATGTGGACCCGATCCTGCACCCAATGGTGCACCTCATCTTCAAAACCATCCTGCAAACCTTTCTTCATCAGTTACAGCTGCACTTCTTATCTTGTCACATTTCAAATAACAGCACAGTCAAGCAGAAATGGTGAAAGAAACCCACAACAGTTCAGCTTTAAAACACTAGAGATCTGCTCTGTGATGAAGCACGAATAGCATGGGTTTTAACAATGAGTTGCTTACCAGAGGTAAAAGAGAAAGCACAGGGGAAGAGACAAAATTCCTGTGAGGAAAAGACAGAGGAAAGAGGGAAAAATCAAGAAAAGGGCTTTTTTTGCCTTAGACAGAGGAATAAGAGAGAGCAGGCCAAGCAGCACTTTTCCCTAATGCCAAAGGGCACATGTGAAAAAAGTTTGCTTGCCAAGATAGCTTTACTGAGCATGCTTACTGAACAAGCAGCCAGCTACCAGGAGTTACCTACAGAGAACCACAGGACTCTGTGGTTAGATTGGGGCCGACATTCACATCCCAGACTGAGCCCTGGAATCTGGCACATCTCTCTCAGACCAGACGCTGAGATGTGCATGCTACTGTCACGGAGACAGCATTCAGAATTTGGATTACATTCTGTTCACAGTGCCTTGTATTTTGCTAGGAAAATAATGAAGATTTTGATGTATTCACAAAGGGCAACATTCCCAAGATCCCAGAGTCTGTCAATCTGCTAATGCCAGGCAATAATCTGGCTATGTGTTGAAAGTGTGACAAGGATGACTGCAACAATGTCTCTATGCACTTCAAGTGAAACTGTATGTTAAAAATATGCTGAGGAGAAGATATTGTCCTAGAAGAGGTCAAAAGATCTCTGTATGGCTACGATGTTCAGCCTGGAGTGTTCAGAGCAAGTCTCAGCTGTGATGCATAAGAATATAAAGCACAGAGAGGTTAATATTTCCATCCAGCTCATTTCCTCCAAGGGATATGCATCAGAACCACCTTGTTTCCATGTTATGTCTCTTGCTTGCACACACCTGCCTCCAAAAACTTCCTTTATTGTCTCCCCTTTTCCTTACCCTGCTAACGTATGCACTTTCCTCACCAGGTCCTGCTGCTATATACCATCAGCTCCTTTCTAAGCTGTGTGGCCAACTGCCTTATACTAATCTACTTCTGAGATCCTGTGAAAAATCTTTCTGTCATTATCTCCTGTCTTTCTTTACTCAGATTGTTCATAAAATAAACACTTGTACAGAGACCTTTGAATGCCTCTGATACTGCAGAACATTCAGGATTTTTTTGTTGCATCACAGCTCTATTAAGTGTAATACTTTAACAAGACATAGTAAGAACTTGTACAGATATCTTAAGCACTTACAAACTAAATAAGGTAAACAGACAAAAAGTGGATAAAGATACAGAGCTACAAACACATTGCATAAGGTAAAAATGCAGTTTGACAGAAAAAAGTGGAGACACATTCCAGACTTTGGAGTCTACATCTACAATCTGCTCAGCAGAAAAATTCAATTCTCATTTGTACAGACTTTACAAATTGAAGTAATTTTTAGTGCTATAATACAATAATTATTTACAGAGGTCAAAACTGAAAATATTCCAATCAGGTTCCTTCTCCAACATCTTCTCTACTGCAATTTAAACTTTTTCTCCATATTCCACACAGATTACTGTGCTAGAAAAATAACTTATTTCAAAGAGAAAAGCCTTGGAAATACTCTCAAATTTCACAGAAGTTTTAATATAATTGTTTCTTCATGCATGCAATACTGTGGTAATTAATTATATTCAATCTTCTTTAAAAATATTCAAAATGCTTAGCTCCTCCAATGTATTCTCTCCAATTTACCTATATATGCTAAACCTTGCAAACCTGCTAGGGATATCTAAACTGAACATTTTTCTCCTGTCTATTACTGGAATAAAAAGTTACCTCAATGAGTCGATCATACTGTCAAATACAATGACTGAAATGCAATCTTAAGCAATCTTTGTTCAAAAAGTGGTGTCTCCATTCTTTGTTATCATACATCATCACTTTTTCGGGTAGTCCTCTGGCAGCTGTGAACAAAGCTTTCCAGCCTTTTATCTATTTCAATCACAATAGGCTGAATCATCACCATCTCTAGCTGGAGTTTTAACAGTGCACATGATAGCTAATAAAAGAGTTTGCTAGAAAGATGCAGATTTTCCATCCCAATTTTCAAAACTCCTACTGAAAAGTTGAAAATAGTGAGTTTATTTGGGACTTTGCATTAAAAATATTCTCTTGTCTTTAGTCATTGGTAAGGGTTTTTTTCCTATAATTTCTCTAAATACATGACAGTAAGAAAGCCATTTTGACTCTCATTTAAACTATCCAGAAATAAGAATAGGCATGTGAGAATACCATTTCTTTTCAGGTTCTCCATGTTTCCAATGATAATTCAATGAATTGTAAAACAAATCACACTTCAATCTATTTCTGTTGTGCATTAGGTATGTATTTCTTTAACATACAGGTGTCATTGTAGATATTCCACAGGCAATGACAAAGTGTAAGATCACCTGTGCTTTTATTTTCTTATACTTGGCCTGGATTTGACACTTTTATCATTAAGGGAATCTTTGAGGAGTTAAGAGAAGCTCTTGTACTCAAGTTGTTGAGGCTTTTGCACCAACTACGTCAGTCTGGAACAGAAATTCTGAAATTTAAGTAAAAACAATAAGAAGAATCAAAATGCTTCATGCTTTGAAGAATGAAATTATTCAAAGACTTCATAATCTTTCCAGGCTCCTTACTGCATAGTTGTCTATGAATATGGGTATCCCTATGAGTGTAAATGCTACAAGGTATGGTTGAAGTTTAAATGGGATTCTAGGATATTTTGTGGTTGTTGCTTAACAGGAGAAAGAAATCAGTGCTAGAAAAGTTCACTGAGAAGTCATATGGAGCCTGTAATGATCCTGGTGCAGGTTTTGGTACTGAACAAATATCTTTTCAAGGGACATGGGATGTTTGGTTTTCACTTGTCCCCAAAGGAAGCAGTAATAAAGACCTTATTATGCTCAATTCAGATAATTTTTACTTAAGACGATGGTTTCTAATGACTCTTTTTTCATCTTAAATATATCCTTACTCCTTATAACTTGCTATGAGTATACACAATAAAATACCCTTACTAGTTTTTCTATTTTTTCAAAATATGCAGCAGAGAAACCAATACTGGAGCTGCAAATGAGATTATTTATCCTGAAGTAGTGGATGTCAACAGGCAGAGGGCTTCACAAACACCAGAGTGGTCAGGGCTGAGATCAGTTCAAATGCTCCCCTCTTTGCCACCTGGACTGTCTCCTCCAAAAGTATCCTGATTACTTTATCTGAATTCATTTCTATCACAATCACTGCTACAGGGACCAAATGTATGTGTTCGGTGTTCAGTAGCTACAGTGTGATCTGAAGAACCCTACACAATAAGGAGTCACATACAGAACTTCTAATTGCAATATGACTCCCATCCAAGCAAATTTTTATGTTATGCCTCTTCCTATTTGTTAATTTGTTGCCAGACAAGACAAAACTAACACCTGATATTCTATGACTATCAGGCAGTGATGGGTACAGTTCCTTGCTTTCTTGCTGAAGCTGCATATAGTCTCTTGTTCCTTTTCTTAGAGAAATAGAACAGAAAGAAAAAAAAAGCAAAGAAAACGGAGAATTTTGAGTAAAAATAGGGAAGATAGACATTCTTTATCAGAAAAGTTGAAAAAGGATCACTTAGGATTTCTGAAGAGAACTGAGGTTCATCCTTACATAACAACGCAGAAAAGTGCAAGGTGAATCCACAGTCTTAACACCCAAAGCCATTCCACAGCATCAAACATAGGATACAGATGTATGGATACCCACACTAGAACATACTGGGCCAAGGAGAAATAAGGATTTTATACTAGCTGGTTTTGGTGCAGAAAATAAATTTGTGCCCCTAGTTCAACTCACCAAAACCTGATCTAGGTAAGTCATAATATTTATACTCTAGTTCCCATATTAATTTTCTGTGTAGATCAATTATTTAACACATCTGCCTTTTTAAAGAGGTTCTTTGGCCCCCACTTGCTCATTTGTGCAGAGGAAAAAACATCATACTGAGATCTCAAGTGTTGCAGCAATTAGTGAAATGAGAAAGATGCCATTCTAGGATTTTCAGGGACATTGTACTTCACGATCTTCAATTTTACAATTAGGATAACTTCAAATGTGTTTATAACCTTAAGAATGTCAACATGTTTCCATTATCTACTGTGTACATATTATTTTGAACCCACTTCACAGTGCAGAATATATTAATGTATTTATTTAGATTCTGATAAAGTGGTCCTTCAGATACTTAAGGACTTAAAGCCTTCATGGAAGTCTTGTACAGATAAGTATTTAAAAATACTGAAAAATCATTAAATGTTAAATAAGAACTTGCATATATTTTCATTAGTTCATTAGCATTTTTTGATTAAAAATGACATGCAAAGTTTACAAAGAGAACACTAGGGGGTCTAATACTCTCTGGCACTTAACAGTTCACAAGGGCATATTTTTGTACATTTCTTACAAAAAAAGAAGTAAAAGAATAGAAGGGAATTAAAAAGCACAAAAGAAAAAAGATGAGTTAAATTTATTTTATCTTGCTTTGAACATGATGGGGAGACATGACAGATGACAGGTCTTGTACATTCACTGTTTCTGTCTGATAGAAGGGTCAGTCTCAGAAAGTGACCTAATACATAGAGATCTGAAAAATGGATCTCAATGGAGTCATAACCTTTAGCATTTATTCTGAAGGTGTCAAACAACTAGTACCCAGTCTCTCTCTCCTCAGCTTTCAGAGGACTTCAAAGTTGATGCGGCTGGCCTCAGGCAGGTATTCATTGAGTCATGCCTGTAACAGTGCTTGAGGTACAACTATCTCCTGGAAAGGAGTTATATAAAAATATCATCTTGTTTACTCCTCATCTGCTCTCTTTTTGCACTTAAAGCCACTCTGCATACATGCGAAACATTATTTCATTTCTACTGTTAACAGTTTTATCATTAGCACACAAACTAAAAACAGGGATTAAATTGGGTGGTTGCAGTGGTATTATGTCAGACACCAGGGCAACTAATTCCGCTGTCATTGTAATGCAGAGATCAGATATGCTGTAACACATTCTATGACATTTATAATCTTTTCAGTCATAAATTCTGTCTCTCGTCCAAATTCTAATACTCAGATCCCACCTTCTTCCAGGTATATAGTTCCCAGTCCTGCAAGGAATTTTAATCATATTGCCTTCCATCCCTTATTTCAAAACAAGGGGGAGGAAATCACCGACTCATTGGGCCAAACTCTTTGCATCTCCTGAAAGGGATAGGACAGAGGGAAGATTTCAAGCATGGACAAGAAAATAAAAACCAATCATACATCATATTTGGAAGCTGAGTACATGGGATATGAGAATGAGAAAACATGTCTCTTCACAATAGAAAGCTTTTAAGTCCTGTATCACAATATAGATACCCCAAGACGTGTGATTTTAGACTCATGAAAACCAAAATGCTGTCACAATTTTCTGTAATAAAGTTCAGCAAATGCAAAGCCAAGTGAAAGATCTACCAGGGAAAAGATATTAAATATATTTCTCAATTTATTCAATAAAAAATTGAGCTTTTTTCTTTGAAATCATTAACCAGATTTCTTTGCAAACAATTTTCCCTCTATAAAGAGCAAAGAATTGCACATTATTGTGCATTTAAACAGAAATTTGTCAGCCCCATGTAAATAATAACACCTGTCAATATTTGTCTGTACAGTAAGTAGCACAGTGGGAGATAAAGAGAAGCACAGTGGGAAATGAGGGTGCTCACCTGATTCTTTGGCTATTAGCTTTTACTTGGCACAACCAGCAGCAGTTGAGTGCTCACACAGAATAAAGTTATTTGTGGAGAATTAGTCATCCACAAGGTCAACAGTAAATGTCTTTATTTCAAATAATTCAGGTGCCATAGATTTAAAAACTTCATTTTGAATACAGAACCGTACCCATGAAAAACCACAAAGGATGTTATATATTATTCCAAATGTGGTTCTTTCTGTTTCTTATTCATTTGAAATGAACTACCAGCTTTCAAAGAATAATGTTTATGCTGACAAAGCTAAAGTATCTCCTGAAAATCTTAACAAATATTTCCTTATGTAGGCTACTATGCAGAATGATAGTTGATTCATGCAAAACTTAAAGCCCATGAGTAATTCCATGCAGTTCCTGGTATTACTCATACCCTTTAAGGAAGGTACACATTTAAGTATCTTGACGACTCTTTAGAATGTACAGGGTCAATTAGAGAATTAGGGACTTTTCATGTGGGCTGATCACTAACTTCCCCTGCTCCTTCCCTCCCCCAAAAGTCCATTTTTGAATCACTGAAGCCTCTTAGAATTCTAAACAAATCATATGACAAAAAAAAAATATTAAAAGACGAGAAGGCGAGTGAGTTGTAAAATTAAACTGGTCCATGTTGATGGACTGTGCAGCAGACGATGTAGGATAGTGTAAGGGGGGCAAAAAAGCAGGCTGACTTACCTTTTCCTAAAAAATGTATTTCACCTTGCACCTATGTGCCCAAGTCCCTCTGGAATTTTAAGAATGCGATGCATAACTAATTTTAAAACTAAACAAAATCATCTTTTTTTCTGAATGTAATTTAAGTGTACACTTGTGCAAGTTTAGGGCTGTTTATTTTAAATGGCAAATGGAAGATGGACCCATACTGACACCAAGAAACACCAAAGAAATCCCCTGGGAAAGGCCCAACATAGGTCATTACACCCACTGTCCCTCCATCTGGCTAAACAGAAGCAAAGAAGTTTTCTAGTCTGCCACCTAATTAATAAGAGCACAATTCCAGAATTCATTTGCAACTCAGTACTAATGAGTATATATTGACAGCAAGAGTTTCTATTTTAGACATATTAGTGAATATAATTGTATTCCATTCCCAGTGATTGGCATTTTGGATCACACATCATAAAAGAGGGTGGAGATAAAGTTTTCCTCTCTGAAGAAATTCAGTGTTGGATACCAGGGTTCCACAATAACAGCCAAATCAAATTGTTGGAACTTAACACTGTGAAGCACTTTTCTTTCAAATCACTTGATGATTTTGAAAACCTGAATCCATCTCTTCCTATCTGTTTCTTAATCCATATGGAGCATTAGTCCAAACTAAGATCTAGAATTAAAACTAGTAAAGCACATTGGAAAATCTCTGCACAAAAAGAATGGATAAAAACTAAAGTTAATTCTTTTTAAAAAGCAGTATCACTTTCCCTCTTTGTATTTATAGGAATTCAGATATATAAACTGTGTTTTCCCATAGATCTCCCAATTTTTTCATTTTTTATTAAGCTGGGATGAATTTAGAACATGTAATTTCTTAAGTTACTTCTAAATATAAAATTACAGACAGTGTTTGACAATTACAGGCATTTTATATGAATGAATAATTTCAAAAAGCACAGACATTCTGGTACTTTCAAATAAGGAGTCTTTGCTGAATCCTGTATTACAATAGTCCTTCAGTTCCATGTATTGTCTTCAGAGCTATCGACACCAAAGGACAGGGAAATAGCATTGCAGCTTGTGTGATGCCCAGCAACAAGAATTTTAAATCCCTCACTACCAGTGATAGTCTAGGGAATTGTATCACATTCCAGTGGAAAGAGATGTTAAATGCAAATATTAAAACAACATCCAGAGGCCCATATAAGGATCAGTGAGGGCAGTACCAGGCATTCTGTAGGCAATGATTCTTTTCATACAAGTTTTTAGACTACCTTAAAACCCTAAGCCCCCTGACAAGACTGAACTACTAACTGTGATGAAGCATATGTGTGCATCACTTCACAAGTGGCAAAGTGGGACAAAATGACATACAAGACAGCTGAATATTTTAAAGCATATTCATGAAGGAAGATTAGTTAGGAAAACAGGATATATACGAGTTATCAGCAATAACATTCCTTTCTCTATCTACAAATTTACAGGTCAGTATACAGTGCCAGTCATTAAAGTCTTTAAAACTGCCACTTAAAACTAGCGTAATTTAATATCAAAACATTATCGCAGTATTTCCCTTACTTTTCTAAGGTTAACTACATATAAATGACAAAAGTGAAGTTGTACAGATGTGATCAGTGAAATAGCAGTTATATAGCATAATTCACAGAAATGCACCTTTACCAGAAAAATATACATTATTTAAAATAATTTATTCTTACAGAGCATCCAGTCTGTGACTGAGATCTGAGAGTGTTGCATTCTTGATTGCACATGTGTGTAGCAAGAAAGTTTCCAATGAAGTTCCAATTCAAACACAAAGGGTAGGAGAAAAATGTCCTTATCACTTATCATGGTGGCAAGAGATATATCAGCTTCCCCTTAACACAGACAAAATGATGAGTTCATTACAGGAGCAAACTTCCATGGAACATCCCAGTAAACAGTGCCAGGACCTATGCTGCCTACAGCAGAGTCTGACATCAGGCATCAGCATCAGTCTGCAGAAATCCTTATCTGTGTCCATAACTACCTGGAATTCTGACCAGTACATAGGCATCTACAGTCTCAATAAAACATTACAGTTTAATATGATATCATACACTCTAAGCTTTTTCACAATCTCCTAACACATTGTATAAAACCACCAATACTTGTATGTGTAAGTATGAGCATATTGCATATTTGAAGATTTCATGACATGTATGCCAGCATGAAAATACACTAATTTACATGCTAGGAGACAGTATGGTAAAAATAATCAAGGGTACAGACATATGGATTCTGCTAGCAATCCCCCTTCAGTGCAGGTATTTTTTACAAATATGAAGGTACATTAGTAGGTTAGAATTGATGTTCCCTATACTGAAGAGAATTTCAATCTACATGGATAAAGAACAAACTTAGATTTGTTAGGCCCAGAATTTGCTACCAAAGGAAAAAATGAAATATATTTGATGCAGCATGCTCCTTTTATCTTTAAAGTAAAGAAAGAAATCTTGACAGTTATAGAAAATACAACATTTACCTTCTTTAATTTATAAAATAATAGCACATACACTTATTGATCTGACATATTTAAAATAAAATATTAAAATTATATTTGTGTAGGAAAAATGGACCCCTATGAACTCAGCATTTTTAAAAAGCATTTTATCTCACTGTAAAAATAGTAGAACATTTAGAAGAGAATACTGAAAGAAACAGCATTGGTGAAAGCTGCGGTTTGTAATTGCAAAGTTAATTATCTTTCCTAAACCATCAGTTGTCACTTAGATAGACCAGATTCTAGCAGGCTCTCAGGGGACTGACTTTATTTCATTCCTAATGGCTTGGGACCCACCATTTTGCTGTCTCTGAACATTTGGTCACTGAATGCACCATTTATGGAGTATTGTTTAATTAAGGGCAAATTAAGAGAACTGTGCACAGAATTTAATTTCATATCCTGTGTAAATTCTTTTAAAGAGGGTACTAACTATAGGCATTAAAACTTTTCATTATCCACTGTTTCTACAAGGTATTGACAATTTATTGTTTGCAACAGTTAAGAGTTTTGTTTACCCTTTGGGGAATTCTGCTGGCACTGCAGTTTTTTGCCACAGCATTCCATTAACCCCTTACATGCCACTTTCACTATTTTGTGATGAGCAATATATTTGAAAATGCACTTTATTCCACATATGTTCAAATATACTTCCATAATAAAACAAAACAAGGCTAGAAGATAAGATGTACTATATGCATGTGTGATCAACGGGAATTCCTACAGGACTAGTGTAGACTACATAGTAGGCAGCCAAAATTAACTGAAACTCCTTATGCTGATGTCTCTGAACAGAAAGTAAGAATACACAAAGATCTAGAATATTCACTGCTGTGCAGAACCTCCTAGTCCCTTCATGGCAGTGACATGTGCACAGTTTGGATGTAGCTTCCATGAACTGGTTCTTCAGCTACTGCATGTGACCTGACGAAGCTTGTAAGGTTGTTTTCCCTTCTCCCTCACTCTTACCCAATCCTTCTGCTTGAGCTTCATACTCTGTTTGAACTGTAATGCAGCACAATGGCTGGAATTTCACCAGTGTGAAGAAATTTATGTTTACTGAAATCAACTATAAATTATGTCTGCTAACTCTAAAATTATTGCACCTGGAGTGAATAACCAATACCATTTTATGATCATAAAAGCATATAGCTTGAAAGAAGTTATTACTAGACCTTGAAAGCAACAATCTCTCTCCACAGTAAGTAAAAATATGTTTCTAGAATATTTTAACAATCATAGAGATGCACACCCTGGAACAAAGGTGTTCCAAACAGTATACAGCACAGCTTATATGTACAATGCAAAGCTACTTCTAATCTATCTAGAGCACAAGCATAGAGCACAAGTAGCTGTCAAACATGCTTGGTGCATTTTATGGAATGAGTAGAAGCAAATAAAAATGAAGGCACCTATCAGCAAATAACTCTTATATGTGATGTAGAAACAGCTATCAAAGCTCAAACGCATCCAGTGTCTTTACACCAAACCAATGGCAATACCTGATTTGCACAGGAAGATTGTATAGAAATAATCAGAGAGGTTAACCCAGGAAATATAGTTATAGCTGTACAAAAAGGAAAACTGTTTTCAACACACAGTAAGCAATCTTTGCTTCACTTCAAGCCACCTACTGCTCTCACTTCAGAATGTGGCTGCTTTGGCTGAAGAACTTTGATATTCACCTCATTTATTTCCTCATACTTCTGTTAATTCCAAGAGGAGAATGGTAAATTGCAATGATTGCAAAGTGGCCACCGGAATTACCAGCAAGGCTAAGCAGAAGACAAGTATTCTAGATTTAATTGCTATTATTTCCTTTTTTCAAGAAAATTACTTAAGCACTGGTCTAGGATTTGGATGTGGCAGAGGAGTCAACTCTCTGTCTTCTGTAATTAAACCTGTACTAATGCAAGAAGGGCCATCAATAAAACTTCTACCCTGGACTTCCGAAGAGCAGACTTTGGCCTGCTCAAAAGTTTGGTTCAAAATGTATCCTAGGAAAGAGCCCTTGGGAAAAAAGTCCAGGAGGGAAGGACATACTTCGAGAAGGAAGTATTGAAGGTGCAGGAGCAGCTGTCCCCGTGTGCCGCAAGGTGAGCCGGTGGGGAAGGTGACCAGCCTGGCTGAACAGGGAGACTTTGCAGGAAATTATGAAAAAAAAGAGAGTTTACCAACTGTGGAAAAAAGGACAGGCTTCTCAAGAAGAGTTCAGGGATATAGTCAGGTCATGTAGATAGAAAATTAGAGATACAAAGGCACAATTTGAATTAAATCTGGCCACTTCTGTCAGGGATAGCAAAAAGTGTTTCTATAAATACATCAATAGCAAAAGGAAGGGCAAGGAAAACCTTCAATCCTTGTTGGACAACAGAGGCAAGAGAGTGACCCAAGACGAGGAAAAGGCT
>NW_008674110.1:33460-35396 GCF_000695815.1 Acanthisitta chloris | reverse complement strand
ATATATATATCTAACACATTATACAAGTATGCAATGAAAACAGACTTGGAGCATTTCTTTATGAGGACATGCTGAGAGAGCTGGACCTGTTCAAATCTCAAGAAGAGATTACTACAGTTGGGCCTCATCAATGTCTATAAATATCTGAAGGGCGGATGCCAAGAGGATGGAGCCAAGCTCTTCTCTGTGGTGCCAAACGATAAGACTAGAGGCACTGAGCAGAAACTGATGCACAGAAGTTCCACCTGAAGAGCCTCTTTATTGTGTGAGTGACTGTGCACTGGAACAGACTGCCCAGAGATGTTGGAGATTCTCCCTCATAGAAGATATTCAAGAGCCATCTGGATGTAAACCTGTGCCATGTGCTCTAGGATAACCCTGCTTGAGCAGGGAAGTTGGACCAAATGATCTCCTGTGGTCCCTTCCAACCTGACCCATTCCTCACCTTTACCACTGACAGTGGTAAAGTTCAGCTACAAATTAGAAATTTGTAATTAGTCGTATAAAAGTTTTAAACACAATGAAACGCATTTTGGGCCAAGAAAGGTATTACACCTCTAAGCTTAGTATCACTACCAGATATTTCTTAATTATTATCAGCAGATGGCACCAGATATACTTTGTATGACCTGAACAGTTTTTATTCCAAGATTTTTTTATGAGGAGTCATGATTATAGCTTCTTGCAGTTTTAAATCTACATGCTTACATCTGTTTAAACTCCTATTTTTCACAGTTGATTTAAAGCACAAGGCAGCTGTATTTAGCCCATGGATCATGTATGCACATACATACTACTTCAATCACTGTAGAACGGTCTCTAAAGATTTGGAGTAAAAGATAGCTCTGATGTTCTAGTTCCTCTCAGATCACTGTAGACCTGATGTTATTAGGATAAAAAGAAGGCTAAATGACACATTTGTATGATATGATCTGATATTTCCTGCTTGTGATATTTCCTGCTTGTCAAGACTACAGTCAGAATGCAAGAGACGACAGAAATAAACATGGTATAATTAAGACTAATTGCAACAATTTAATTTAAAACTCACATTTAGGATTACTATTTTCTCAGTTTGTGTGCTACACCAGCTTCTAACTACTCGAATCCACACTCTTAACTATTCTGCACATTAATATGATGTGTGATCATTAGACTGCAATGTACCATATAATGACTGATTAGACTCACAGTTCAGTTACACATGTATTTGGCAGGACAAAGAACAAGGAGTTAAAAGCTCCCAAAATAGTGTTCTACAATGGTATTTGATTTCTTGAAAATCAGCATTTTTTCATTAAAAAGCCAGAATAATGACTTATTTCTCTTCTGATACAATGCCAAAAGGCAGTGAAAAGCAGCAGGAAATCGCACAATCCCTCTTGTACCTGTACCTTGCAATCCTGTTGTGCAAGCAGCAGGACTAAGAACACCTGGTTGCTTATCAGTGTGTTTCCTGTATTCACTCCCAACTCTCCCCTTTCCACTAAAAGGTCATGTTTTCTAGAACAACCCTGCCTCAACAGCCACCAAACTCTCCCAGCAATGTTCTTAGCTCTAAGAGTAAAATTGTTCAGGTCTCTGCCAGAATACCAGCAAGCTAAAACCAGAATACAACAATTTATTCTGAGCCACATATCATGATTACTTTAGTTAACTTGACTGATCAACAAACAGAAAGAATAAGGGCCAAATTCACTCAGGTTTTCTGCTCCTGCCTCAACAGCCACCAAACTCTCCCAGCAATGTTCTTAGCTCTAAGAGTAAAATTGTTCAGGTCTCTGCCAGAATACCAGCAAGCTAAAACCAGAATACAACAATTTATTCTGAGCCACATATCATGATTACTTTAGTTAACTTGACTGATCAACAAACAGAAAGAATAAGGGCCAAATTCACTCAGGTTTTCTGCTCTTGTAAACATTCTTTTCCTTTC
>NW_008674110.1:30846-33449 GCF_000695815.1 Acanthisitta chloris | reverse complement strand
TCAGGTTGCAGCTTTCACTACTCTATATACAGACATACCTCAGAGTTCTCTTAAATGTGGTTGAAAATGACCAAGAAATTCATAAAATCATCAAGACTGGAGGAGACCTCTAAGGTCATCGAGTCCAACCATTAACCTGCCACTCTGCTGTGACCCCTAAACCATATCCTCCAGCACCAGATCCAGATGCTCCTTAAAACACTTCCAGAGATGGGTGACTCCACCACCTGCCTGCACAATTTACTCCACTGCCTGATCACCTATAACAGTGAAAATGTTTTTCCTAACACCTAATCTGTATCTCAGAGTTGGTGAAGCCAGTAACACTGGCAGGGAGGTGGTCAGCACAGAAAAGCAGCTGAAACCCGGCTGAAAATCTTTCATGATGAACTTTTAGGAGGAATAGCAAGGCTGTCATACAAGTTTACTGCACAAGCTGTATCAGACCTGTCAGTTATTAAAGAAAACAGATTTCTTAAAATTATTAAGAAAAAGGAACTGTGAGTATTCGGTAAACTAGCGTGCATATCTCAAAAAGTAACATTTAGTCTGAGATTATGTGTGCAATTATACACACATTGTCCAACAAGCACAACCAGCTCCTGACAGCTATGTAACTTTTGCTTTGCTGAGGTATCTGCTGAGCATAGGACTTACCTACAAACAACTACCTACCAAACTAGTCACTAACACAGTGAAGTTCAGTTCCTAACAGAAAGACTTTGTTACTTACAGCCTCTCAAGAGTTCACCCATCTTGGCAGTAATTCTATCATCCTTTGTCCCAGATTCTACTTACAGATTGTCATCTATGAATATCTGAAGGCTGGATGCTGTAGACAATGATATAACATGGCTGCATGCTTCAAGAACTTCTGAACTAATTTCCTGATGTCAAAAAAACCCCAACAAAATGACAAAACATAACCAACCCCTCCTCAAACTAGTTTCCAAATTAAAAAAACCCCAGCCATACACTAATTTGTTCTAAAATAAAAGGTTCAGTGAGACCAACAAATGCAACTCTCAAATTTGCTCACTAGTCTTAGAACTTGTTCATAGAGGCCCAAATGAAACTGCAACAATAGCAAGAAAGCATATGATCCTGAGGAGTTTGCAATCCAAACAAATGCTACTTCGTTTTAAAGACAGCCAAGCACGAATTCTACACTTTGACAACAACAGGACATCTAATTTAGTACCACGTATAAGAACTGCTCAAGAATTACTTGCAATTATTTGATTCCTTTTTTCCTAAGTTGATAGCTGATCTCAAAAACCTAAAAAAATTCAGAAAGCAGACTTGGGATTTTCCTAGTAAAACTCTTCATCTTCTTCCCAAAAGCCAAAACAGTTACTTAAATACCTCATAAATTGGATTCACATGCCCTTTACACTTTTTTTTTCCTCTTTTCACTTCCTGTAACTTGAACAACTTAAAAGACTTTGCTAAAACCTGAACCGAAGCAATATTCTTGCAAAACTCTTCAGGAAAGTACCTCTTACCCAGGAATACAGAAGTCCTTCAGAGAATCACAAAAACAATCAGAAAAGACTGGTTTTGCGTTTCAATACACACAATCTTTTAAACTTAGCATTACTGATCTGGCAGATCAAAACACCTAAGAAAGCTGCTAAAAGCCAAATGTTCTCTGTGAAAACTTCACTGAGGTCCTTCACTCTGCTAAGGTGAGGTCATGCCAAGTTTCACTTCTCCCATGATAGAAGTTCCTCTCAAGGAGTATCAAAGACAGCATATCCAGCAGAAGCACAAAGCAGGCAAATGTTGAAAAACACTGTACACATCAAGACCAAGAAGAGATCTGAGAAAGCAGAAATTTGAAGGAATTAAAATACCTGCCTAGGGAGGTGCCATACAGCTGGGCCTGTGATGAAAATATGGTAAGAATTTCAGAAGTAATGAGATGGCAATTTCACTGGACATTTTATTTCAAATGGAAAATAGCTGGTTTTAAAGAAAGCCAAGGAACAAAAGCTGGACTCAGAATGCTGTTGCACTTCATTTAAAGCTCTTTAAAAAACAAAACCAAGCAAAATGTAGACTGAATAGACAGACGCCCCATACAGAAAAAGATTACACATGCCCCAGATTCAAGGGCATAATAACCTCTCCTGCTCCAGCAAGGCAAAGGGGAGAAACTAAGGGTTTTTTTTCCCCACCTATGTGAAAGAAGAGAACATGTCTGAATCCAATTCTTTGTAACAAGCATGAGAAGGTTGTCACCCTAGCCAGTCAGCTATTCTGACATCCAAATACACCTACTAAACCCAAGAAAAACCTGTGAAAGCTGCAGTTGCCGAGTAAAGCTTCATTCCTTCATTCACAGGAATTTTAAGGAAGCATATTAATATTTCTGCTGCTGTTGACAGTGAATAACCGAGTAACTTTAATGAACCAAGCTGACTTGTCAGTCATTCATGAACTGCTGTAACTTACTGAGTGCCAAGGAATAAGAATTGTCAAAGAGTTAATGAGCTACTAAATAGTGTATTTTGACAAGAAATTTCAACCTCAACTTGAATATATTTGAAGGAGAGGCTTTTATGCAAGATGATCCCAAATTCCATTTTGCAATCTGCAAG
>NW_008674110.1:21408-30821 GCF_000695815.1 Acanthisitta chloris | reverse complement strand
CCAGAAGTGAGAGTTTAGGAACAGAAAATGTTTAAATGCTTGAAATTCCAGAGAATGGCACCTGAAATTGTCATGAAAGCAAAGTAGTAGCTCATTGTAAAAAAAAAAGCAAACAGAACAAAAAACCCCCACCAATTTCATGAACAGGGATTCAAGGGAATAATGTACAAGGCAAAAGGACTAAAGAGGAATGGCAAGTAAGAAAAGTAGTACTTCAGTGGTGATTCAAGTTAGCAAAGATTAAGGAAGACCAAAGGAATAAAGAAAAGAAACAGCATTCAGTAGGTAAAAAAATACTCAAGAATGAAAAGCAACCCTAAATCATTTGATTCGCCTAGATTTTTGCCATATTTCTTAATACAAAACACATGCTTTTATTACCTTTCTTTCGAAAGAGTGCATTTAGATAGTTTTCTGCTTGGCATTCAATCTTATCAGTGTTGGACTGGCCCTGAGATGACAGTTCCTCTGTAGGCGTTGACTGTGAAGAACCGATAACTGATGCACGATCCTGAAAGATACATGAAGATCATAACATCTTTCAGAGGTTAGTCTGCTGGTTGTATGACATACAATTATATTATTGAGCTATTGAGGAAAACAGATCCACTAAAGTCAAACTATCTTGAGTCAAAATGCAGAATTAACTCATTTGCAAAATTCAACTCTCTGATTCTTACTTTCATGCCAAAAAATGGGTATTGGGCAGTCATGCTTAGTATAACATTCATACTTACACTGGCTGTTTCTTTGTGTAAATTACAAAAGGAACATTTCTCATCCATAGACCAGTCAGTTAGCTCTTCTGGCTCACAGTCTTAAAAGAAGAAAAGAAAGCTAGATGTTTTAAACAAGTAAAAAAGCATTTTGAGAACAAAATACACGTCCTACAATTATCTTAAATCAAATCCATCATAATCTGATACGCATTTATTGGTACAATGTAGTCACTAGTAATCAATTCTTCAGATATTTTGAAAGTCTGGTCTGGCTCACACAGCTCAACTTACAAATAGCAGAGAGCACCTGTAATTCAACTGATTACCTGTCATAATTACTGGAGGCATCTGAATACTGTAAATAAAGCTGTGAATTGCAGACACCATTTTTGTTAACAAAAGTGTGCAAACTTGCAGTAAACTAAGCTAGGAATGAGAACACGGACTCCTCACCATGTCAGCTACATGTGTTGTACTGAGAGTATTTTAATTGATTTGATAACATCATTGGAGGCAAACCCAAGTCCTATACTCACTTGTAGCACTTGACTTATTGGGAAAAAGTAACTTCATGTTTTATTAGAAAGTGTACTTTTGTCTAGAGGGAATACAGGACTTAAACCTGTATCATCTATATTAAGTCCAGTCTTCTACTGAATGGAAACACACCATCTACTTTCTTTAAGCAAGTTAATAAGCTCCATTTCAAAAGCTATGAGTTTGCCATCAATAGTCTTCCCTTCCCAAACCACCAATTGTTTTAAATCTCTTCCCTAACCAACTCTGCTTATTGTTAAAATTAACCTTCTAATTTCTTGCTTAAAATTACACGTGGCAGCTTATTCCAGTTTGGTTTTGTGGCAACAATGTTCTTGTACCCATGGACAATAACTGCTTAGGTATTTAGCACCTTGATGGATTGACAGAGAATATCATTAGCCCCTTTACACTTCATTTTGCAGCTACTCTAGTCCACCTGGTTTTCTCTCATGAGACCAACTCCATCTTTTCCGAGCCAGTCTCACTTGAACACCTGTTTCCTGAACATGGGTGACCAGGATCTCAAGATGATGTCTTTTACATTAACACCAGACTTCCTTAAACTGCAGGCAATTTCCTACAGTATCCTGGTTATGCAGCAGTCTTTATCACAGCTGCAGCATTTCAGAAGGTGAGTACAAACATGTACAAACAACACCAAGGTCCTCTCCATCCTGTTCATTTCCACTTCAGATGCTTACAACCTGGACAACTTTTTCACCCCTCATTATTAATTACCAAATACGTTTCCTGCTTTTCTCTGTACCACTAAATTACAATTGCAGTTCTGTTAGGGAGGTTCTTGAGATTATCTACTTTCAATAGCATAGGCTGACCTTGGCTGACTACCAACCCCCTGACCCAGTCATGCTCTCACTCCCCCTCCTCAACAGAGCAAAGGGGCAGGGAAGATAAGATGGTAAGAGAGAAAATAACGGGAGGAAAAAATAAGATGGAAAACTGGTGGGTCAAGATAAAGACAGGGAGATCACTTACCAATTACTGTCACAGGCAAGCCAGACTCTAATTGTGGAAAGTTAATTTCTTTTATTGCCAATGAAAACAGATTTGCATAATGAGAAAGGGAAAACACTAAACCACCTTACCACCCCTTCTTCCAAGGGCTCAGCCTCATTCCTTCATTCTCAACTCTTCTACCTCCTCCCCCACCCCAAACAGTGCAAGAAGAATGGGAAAGAGGGCCTGTCCTCAGTTCATATAGTTCCTCTCTGCTGCTTCCTCCTCTTCCTTTTTCCCTGGCTCCAGTTTGGGGTCCCTTCCATGGGCTACAGGAACAGCTTCACGAACAGCTCCAGTGTTCTTCCCAGCAGCTCTTCATGAACTGCTCTAGCACGTGGCTTTTCATAAGGACACAGTCACTCAGTAAGAGACAGCTCCACATGCCTACAGCTCCTGCTGGAAAACCTGCTCCTGCATGGGCTTCTCTCTATGGGCTGCAATTCCTGACAGAAGCCTGCTCCAGCATCAGCTCTCCACAGGCTGTAGTTGTCTTCAGGGCATCTCCACCTGCTCCGGTGTGAGGTCCTCCATGGGCTCAACAAGGGTATCTGTTCCGATGTGGTCCTCTCCATGGGCTGCAGGTTCTGCCTGCTTCACCATGGTCCTCTCCATTGGCTGCAGGGGAATCTCTGCTCCAGTGCCTGGAGCTCCCCTCCTCTCCCTTCTCTGACCTTGCTGTCTGCATTGCTGTTTCCCACTGCCTGATGTTGCCCCCTGCCCTCTCCCCTACAACTGCTGAGCTTTTTCTTAAATATACTAGAGGCACTATCAGAAATGAATCTGAAAAAATTTGGTTCTTCAGTTGACTGCAAACATAACCCAAGTAACTGTATTATGACTTAAATCTAATTTACTCAGCCCTATAATACTGATTTAGAACAGGATTCTGTATTAACATGCTATATGCTTCCAGGGATGCAAAACAGCAGTTTTAACATGTTGAAGGGCAGATAACCAAAAACAGATATGGGATTTTTCTTGACTGAAGAGTAACAAAAGATAGAGCTATTTTTGCTGAATTAGAATCTAACTGTCCCAGCCTGTTAGAGCTATTCCTCTAAGATGTTCACAGATGAAAAAAACATACTATTCTTTCATAGATTTCATGGTTTTCCTTGCAATCATAACAAATCTATTTATGAACTTGGGATTATCTACATAACTCCAAGACAGATTTTATATTTTCAGATATATTCTTCTGCCTTGAAATCCTGAAGTTCCTCTGTTACAAGTCTAACTAGAGAACAATCCTTGCATATCAACAAAAAAGCAAACCTTGAGAAACATCAGCTCTACATAACACTAATAGTTATTCCAAGTGGTATAATCCATGTACAACATATTAAGTATGCCAGTGAGCTAAGCAAAACTGACATCAGATAGCAGATATATGCAAGATATATCAAATGCCAGACATCCAGTCTCAGGCCACCACCACAGGAAACATACCCAGAGCAGTATTAAGTTTTTAACTACAGATAGGCAACTGCACTCTTAAAGATCAGAAGCACAGATGGCACTATAGGCAGAACACACTTCCCTTAGCTGCATTCAATTTAGGATCATGACCATCTTCCCTGTCCATTTTATCTTGCTTGGGGTCAGATGACAACAACCTGCAATACTTGCCAGTCCATTAAAAAAAGTTGTTAAGACTGTGCACTTCAATACTAAAACCAGAACAGATTATTACTTCAAACCAAAGTAATTTAGTACAAAGCTGCTGAACATATTTCTATTTCTTAAGACTAAAATGGCAAACTTGAACAAAAACTACTACCTTTTCTACCTTCTTAAGCCCCTCGAATCTTAGTTTCCCCAAACCATTTTCCTCAAGGACTCATGCCAAATTAAGCAAATTCTGACATCTGCAGTACTGAACAGATCTCATGTTTACCTCTTAAAAGGTGGAATCATTGTCTAGTAAATCTAAATAAAAGACAGCTTAAAAAAAATTCAACCCTTACTTTTCAGTATTTTCTGATTACAATGTCCCCCCCCAATTTTCCAGCTATTTCTGACGATTCTGAACAAATCATCTCCTTTCTATTTATATAGTCCCACTGTTTCCTAATAAGTACTTTAAAATGAGGCATTTAACATATTCCCTAATATTTTTAATTTCATAAAAACTGCAAATACATAGGTTTGTGTTTCTAGTATAATTTTTCACTACCATAAATACTCTAGAACAACCTAAGGAAAAATAAAACACATCCTCAAATAAACCTTTCATCCCATGTAGAGGTTTTTTCCTGGCAGAGAAAGAATGATGAGAGCTGCTTTTCTCTCACAAGACATTGCTTCTCCTCTGGTTAAGAGAATAGAACCCCAGCACATAATCCCAAAACACAAAGTACACGCACACCAGCTGAGTTGAGGAAAAGCTTTCTAACAGTTTAGCTAAATATCCCTAAGTAGAATGTAAAGAATAACAATTTATATGTGAATCTACTTAGCTGAAAATGGGCATAAGCAAAGGGTTAGAAAGCCCTAAAGATTCAATGACATAAGAAGCCTCAGTTCAGTGCATGAACAAGGTCAGATGCCAAGATACAGAACTTGACACCTTTGCAACCAAAGGCTGCACTATCAAAGCAGTCGGGGAAAAAAACCTGGTGCTGAATAATGGAGGTGACAAGAACCATTTAAGCAAGTCCAAAGTAAATCCTACACATACAAGAACGTCAAGATACAAGAAAAAGGTTGACAAGGTATTTTCTTTAAAAAGCATAAAAGCCTCGTAAAACCAAAGTGTACTTTTTACCATTTAAATCTGTCATGACAATTTATTATTTGCTCAAGTAACTCTGAGAGAATACAATACAGTAATTTAATCTATAGATCAAATCCTATTTCAAGACAGAACTAAGGAGGAAATATATCCATCATGTTACATTTTATGCACAATATTGATTTTTTTTCATGTTACAAACAACAGATTAAGCCAACAAGGTAAGATTAGAAATGCTGTTGTTGCCAAGCAGCTTGTATTTCAGTTGATTCTCAGATTTCTGCACAAGAAAGCCATATAATTTCTTGAGGTTTGTTCAGGGAAACACACTCTTGCTAAACAGCCATAAAACTGCATGTTGACAGCATCATTTTCCTCATCATAACCATGACAGTGGTTATGATGAGGAAAATGGACACCTTAAAAAAATGCAGTGATTCAGGCACATTGCTACGTCTAAAAACTTGATTTCTGATTCTACCAGCTATTTATTTAATAACTAAGGCAAATTATTTACTTTGATCTTAGTTTCACTATCTGAAAGGTGAAAAGTGGCAATTATATTATGGCAGTGGAAAGATTTGCACAAGAGGCATTTGGACAACACACTCAGGGGACGTCCTGTGCTGGGCCTCAAGGGTCCCTTCCAATATTGTGATTCTGTAAAGTTTTACTTGACAGTTCTGCATTAATCTTTTATAACACAATTCAGACCTCAAATTAGAAATAGGCTTGCATCCTATATTAATGATAAGGTTGACCTCTACTGTGCCATTTGTACAAGCAATTTCACATGGCATTATTGAAGTAACAGATACTATATATCTATAAAAATGAACCAAAACCAGTAAGGTAAGGTGGGCACCCAACCTAGAACTCCATCTATCTCTTCTGCAGTTGCTTCAGAAGTAAAATCAATTTTTCCAGATGCATCAAACATGAAAACAGGCTTTAACTGTTGAAAACCTCAGACACGTTACTGACAGACACTCTTGGAAATTGGGGGAAAAAACAGCTTTGAAACTTTACATTTCATATAAACACCAATTTAGCCTGCAGGACAAAGTCACTGGGGCATCAAATATCGAAGATATTCAAGCAATGGAAACATCAGACTTTAAACAGGTAAGAAATCTTCAACAACATGAAACAAGTAAGTTAAAACTTTTGCCATAACATCCTGTACACTGTTACAGCACTATCTTGTTCCTTTTTCAAAACAGTGATGAGCTTGCTGATCACAGCTGATGGGAGCACTACTCATGAAAACAAGGCTTAAATGTTTTTAGGTCTTACTAGTGGCATGCTTGTTCAAAGACAAGAAAAAAAAATTTCTGAAAACATCAGCAAAGTAGCATTTCAAGTTCTCCCATTTCCCCTTGAAAGTCCTGTGTTATGCATATGATACAGGCCAAGAACCTTGCATGTTATGAAGAGGACAAAACCATACAAGTTAAAGCAATCATGCCAAAATTATTCTAAGCAAAGATAAACAGTATATGCCACTCTGCCTCTTGTACTAGCACTATAAAATTTACATGCTTTACAAATTACACCATCAGATAATGAATTGGAAAGAAATGAAATGGAACATTTTGAAGGTTTGATAACAGAAAGAACACTTTTTTAAACCATAAAATGAAATAAGATTTTATTGACAGCTACTCCAGCAAAAACAAGCCCATTTGGACTAAGGCTAGGTCTTATAGGGTAGTGGAAAATCTATTTTTATATCTATATATCCACAGATACACTTAAATATAGACATATATATGCAAAAATATATACAAAAATATATACAAAAAGAAAAAGCTTGGTTTATATATAATAAAGATGCAAAAGAAAACCCCAAAAAGCTTAAACTTTCTTGACCACTACAAGACCAAATTAGCATCCACTGCCTTCCTTCCCAATTAATGTCAATAGGAAGCTGAGCAGCTGGTCTTCCCTTTCTAAAAGCTGTCCAAAAACAAATTAGGAGACGCAGTATTCCAGAAAAGTAAATATTTTCCAGGAGATTCTCAGGAAAGCTTAGCTAATCCAAAATTCCCCTATATGAGGAAAAAAAACCCCCTAGGTACCATTTCACCTAGTGTTTTGCTTATGCACAGTATTGGTAAGAATCTGATGAAATGAATATTGGAAAGAAAAGCATATGAAGATTCCCTTTTTAGAATTCAATATCTAAATTTAAACTACCTTTAGCTAAAAGAAAAACTAAAGTTAAGGTCATTGCACTAAAAACTGGCTCATTTACCTTCAAATAAACTGAGGTCTCTTCGTAGCCTTGGTCCATAAAGCCCTTCTAAAATACTTTCAAAACCTGGAGACAAAAGAAACATTTAAAACAGTAAATCAGAAGTTTCTTGAAAGAAAGCAAATTTGAGAGCATTGGCAACAAGTATTCTCAAATTCTGACAGCAATTCCAAAATTTGTTACATTTACCACGGAAATATTTACTCCTTCCACTATAGTACTACTCCACAGAATTAGAAGATAAAAATAAGGCAACTGCCATCTGCCCACAATCAGCCTATTAAGCCATGCCCCAACAACCTCATTAGACTTAAAATAACTACCACAGAATCTTAAAAGGTGGGAGGATTAGCCTCATAGCTCTATACGAGTGAAGTAGTCTCTCTCTTACACTGAGAATTGGAGTCATGTATGGAGAGGGAAATGAACAAAATAGGAAACCTTCAAAAATCAGCAACTTCTCATTTATGAACTCCTGAAATTACATAATCTGAGTAGGCTAATATTCCTACAAGTACAAAAGAGCAAGCTTCTTTTGCTTCTGATACCATGACAGTTCTCTCCAGTCCTCCATATCTGTACAAAAACGTTTTAAAATTGAGGATTAGATAAATCCAATTATTTTCCAGATTTACCAGCTAGTCTGTTTAGGTATTTGGTAAAAATCACATACTGTAAAAAGGGAGAAGAGACAGAGAGCAAACCAAATGCTTGAGAAAAACCCAAACAAACCCCAACCACAAAACAAAGGAGACGCATGACAACTGATGAAATATGGTGAGAATTTATATCATCAATATAAGTTTTGTTCAATACAGAAACAGTTTCCTAGTGCCCCCCTTTCTCCTTCCAAATAATAAGCTTACTTGAAAATAAGAGGATAATTCAAAGCAGCATTTGAAGGTTCTCATTCCTTATACTCAAGGCCTGTCTGTATATATATAGCTATTTTACAGAACTTTGCAAGATGATTTTATCATCACACCACATAAAAGCAAAATCTTCAGGAAACAAGTACCATCAGCACAGAACATATAGGACCACAAAATCTGCTCATCAGTTGTGATGCCTTTTAAGACAACACAACATCCTGCTCTCCCGTCAGAAGTAACATTTACTTCTTGGTTTAGATTTTATGCACACTAGCATAAAGAAGAATAAATATGTACCATATCTCAAGTAGACAAGGAAAGCTAATCTCAACACATAGGAACTGTTCAGTTTGACAAGTCAAATTTTGTTAAAATTTGCCTTTCAATTTTGTGTTCTAAAATAATTTTAGTATCTGGATTACATTTATATTATGAAAGCACATCAATTATACTTGCTGAAATTCCATTATTTGAGCTAGCTATTTCTATTTTCCATTTTTCTTTGTAATATAGTCCTATGAGAGAACACAAAATAAATGACAAAACCACTGTCCTCTCACAAATATATATATACATTTTTCAAACAATCTACAAAAACTAGAAAGCAAAGAAAACAAGCCCAAGCATACACTAAAATTTACCTTTAAGCACTAACCACCAACTCTTAGATTCAATGTAATATAAATTCACATCATATTAGCATTGCACAAATTCCCTGTGCTCCTGGCTTCAAAGGGTTACAGACAAAAAAAGGCAAGAGAGATGAAGTCTGAAGTTAAGACAGCATTTCTCCAAACACAACAGTCTGGAAATATAAAACACACTATGTGTATTACTATGACCACTGAAGTTATGAACTGCAAACCATTTCAGCTCAGCAGCTAGTTAGGTTCTGGCAAGTTACTGTCACTAGGTAAAGCAATGAATGACGCATCTCTTGGAGACAATTCTGCTTATTTCAAAAGAGCAAACAACAGGAAGCTTGTTTACCATCCCAGTCAGCACCCAAAACCTCCTTGCTTTTTGAACACCTCCCAGCCACCCACAGCTTGTGGAGGGTGTTACTTGTTCTGCCTTTACTACAAGTGCTGTTTCTCTTATAGAACTTCTCCACAGAGCCACACAACAGACTGACTCTCATGATCATTTGCTTCCTCGCCTCAGGATACAGGATGCTTTCTTTTCAAAGAAAGTTTACTTGTACAACCTAACAACATAACATATTTTCCAGATCTCAGAAGTTTTTCCAGAAAACACATGTACTACTTCCA
>NW_008674110.1:0-21392 GCF_000695815.1 Acanthisitta chloris | reverse complement strand
GCAGGATTGATAGTTTTGATTTACATGAAGATACATCTTAGTTTCTAGTACAGCTACTGGTGAATGTGTGTGGAACTGTTTCATGAAATGTAGTCACCTGAACACAGGCATTTCAATCAACCTTTGTTTGCCTTCTTGAGTCAATATGGATAAGCAAAGAGTAGCAGCAGTTTTAGAACTCTCCAGGATCCAAAGAGCCTACAGAAATCAAGTCAGAAACATACTTTGCTTATATCTCTTATGTTTCATTAATTTAAAAAAATCTGCTCTAGCAGTAATTTTACAGAGTTTTTTCTGTCTCTTGGTAGCTGATTGCCTCTGATTCTAAATTGCCTTTTAAAGCTGTTACTTGAGATCTGACACTTTCTAGCTCCAAACTGAAAAGCAACACTGTTGGCTCTATTAACTTGCAATACCCAATCTGTCAAACTCCCCCTATCTCCAATAAATTTCTTCTATTACTTGTCTTACTTCTCATATCTTCATGTAAAAAGACTATCAGCTTTCTTCATTCCCTGACACCCTTTAAGATCCAAGACAGGCTCCTCCAACAGTCTCCCTAAGCAAACACTTGTGATACAGCCAGTATCTTAACCTGGTTACAGGTTTCCACAGTTTGCTTTCCTGAACAAAGCCATGAACAGTTCTTTTCCCTACTTTAACTCTCTCCCTGCCCCAACAGCCCCTCTACCAAGTCTCCTGCTTCCCTCACTCAGGGCTGGGACAGGGACTCCCAGGAGCGTGGAGGCTGAAGCTGTGACCTCCAGCAAAAGGAAGAGGGATCTCTTTTTCCATCGGTAGCTATTCGGGTGCTGAAAGGCCCAGGAACAAGTTCTGGCAGGTTTGGCACCTAAGCCTGATCCATGTCACAGCCAAAGCCACTAAATGGCTATGACAGGTGACAGTAAGTGCAGACTCCCAAGGGGGTGAAAGCTTCTGCACAGCAGCTACACTGGACATCTTAAAAGTTGAGATGTTTGCCTGTGGTCCAAACCTGCAATGTCGCAGAAACTCTTACAGCTCAGCCAGCCATTGTGCTGTTATCATTTATTGCCCATCTACCTGGTCACCATGATACTGCCAAAGGAGATCTTCAGCAGAATAAAGCTAACTGCAGGAGTGCAGGGCCAATGGTGAATGACACCAGGGCCTGAGTGCTGATCCAGTGGGAAGGCTTTGTTACTGGCAAACACATCCTGTGGATCAACATATGACTACATGGCTGCAGGCAGGGCTTCAGTTCTTAAGACAGTAAGATCCTCTGAAGAACAGAGTGCCTGAGAAAGGCAAGCACCATTTGATAATGCAAAGTCACTGCCAACACACTTGCCTCATAAGGAGGTCTTCAAATTAGGTTTGCCAGGGAAGTGGAGAGGGAAGTCTAGAAAGGTGAATGGCAGAGGGTGAGTGCACAGGACAACACACAAAGACCTGACAGTCAATCTGAACAAGTGGCATAAACAGGGACACTAAGTAGCTGTACATGAATGCATTCAGCACAGGCAGCAAGCACAAAAGATTTAAAACCAAAGCACATAACAATCTTACTGTGAGTACATGCTATGGTGAGACAGTTCACACATATGGACAACTGCAGTGGATGGATACTGGCTTTTAGGAAAGACAAGGACACCACTTAGACTTTACACGAAGAACTTGAACAAATGTAGCTTTAGTGTAGAATGGGCTACAGGACAGTTGAAAATCTACAGGTCGGGATTTAACCATAGGAACATCACGGTGAGCATCTGTTACAGACTGCCAGTCTCAGGTAAACAGATGAAGCCTTCAAAAAAAGGTAAAATAATAATAACCAAAACCAAACCTGCCTTTGCAGAATCTGCTACTCATGACTGAGGAAGAGTTAATCAGTGATGTGACAGTTAACAGGGGTCTCGACCACAGCAGCCTCAAGCTGGAATTTAAGACCCCAAGGGAAGTGAAGAGTAGCTGAATAATGCCCCTGGCTTCAAAGTCACTGATTTACACCCCTCCCCCAGAAGAAGGGAGTGCACTGAAGCTTGAAGTAGGATGCTGTACTGTCTTGCCTAAACCAGAGAAGCCTTAAATGGACTAAGGGCCTATGGCAAGGTTTTTACTGATTTATCCTACCTCTATTTTATAACGTCAAAGAAATTGCAAAGCGAAGAGCAATTACCACTACTGAGCAATTCAGAAACTGATACTTTATGAATTATTTCCAGTATGTTATTTTAAGTGTCTCTACAAGTTTACTCAGACTTAAAATAGTACTAAAACAGGATTATTAAATCCAAAGGAAGTCTTTAGACTGCCTCCACAACTTTTAAACAAAGTCTTCTGAAAGAGTAGCTACCTCTCAGCTGCTCACAGAATGTCATGATTTAAGTTTTCCATAATGTTTTATCACTGTAAACTACTTAGCATCTGGAACATCTTACAAACCTATCTACACTAGAGAGCATACACAGCCACGTATGAACAGTACAGGCTGCAAAGTTCTTTGTCAGGAATAAAACAATGTGATAATTAAATAGATACATTATGTGGAAGCTTCCCAGACTGTACACCTTAGACAGACTTAGAAGTACTCAAAGAACCACACACACATGGACTCCTCCCTAGAGGGAATGGTCATAACCTGAGACAGGGGAGATTCAGATTAGATGTTAGAAGAATTTTTTCCCTGTTTGGGTGGTCAGGCACTGAAGGTGGTAGAATCACCATCCCTGGAAGTGTGTAAGACATATCTGGATCTGACACTGGAGGATATGGTTTAGGGGTTATAGCAAAGTGGCAGGTTAATCGCTGGACTTGATGATCTTAGAAGTCTCCTCCAACCTTGATGGTTCTACAATTCTTCCTCACTGAATGACCAGATCCATTCTACACTGCAGCAACAGCATGGCTGTGTGTTATGAAAGCCTCTTCCATCCAGAAATTAGTAGTCATGTGATACCTGTTGCCATGGAAGCTATTGATATTTGATGTTGCACTGAACCTAGAGTAAATCACAAGGCTAAAACTTATATTTTAATATAAGGTTGGTCCAGGTTAATTTCGGACAGACGTAATAATTGAAGATTTTTACAATACCAACTGAGGTTTAGCCACACACTGGCTATTGTTTTTCTGAAAGCTTTACCTACATAATGTTTCTCGAAGGAAATAGTTACTTTAGCCAGAGTTGAATTCAGCACCTTCTCAAAGCACCATCTCCTCCTTCCCTCCCCACATCCACAACTGAGACTGCGAGTATGCTTTCAGCAGCTCCGAATGACTAACTATGTGTCAGGAGAACAGCAAAAAAACAGAATAAATATCATGCAATAAATGAAAGGTGCCATTTGAGTACTGCTTTCAAAGGCACCACTTGGTGGGTCTGAATATAGGAGAGGTAATTACTATACAGTTGGGAAAGAATAGTAGCATATGCACAGGTTGTATTAAGAAGTGTTTGATAGGTTTGGTACACTCTACATCATACCAATTTCTTGATTGCCCTAGTCTCATACATGGTCATATTAACTCTAGTATTTGCATGTTCTTTTTAGATGAAAGTCCATTTCATAAAAGCAGATGTATTTCCATTCACCTTTGACTCTTGATTGCTTCATAAGTAGTCTCTTCCCTTTCCATTCCTATGTTTCTGTTTCAGATTTAATCCAATTCTAGGGCTTCAGCTACTGCATTTGAGACATTTTACTAAAACATAGTATCTTTTAGTTTAAAAAACTTTCACAAAAGCTTTTTTTTGTTCTTTTACTCAGTGCTTGAGCACAGTAATACTAAATCTCAAGGAGGGGCCTCATGAGACTTAGACAAATGATAGTAATTACAACAGATATAAGGAGCATATTGAGTACTTGCCTAGATATGTAACAGGACAACTGTGAATCCATGTAACTAGCTACCCTGAGTTTAAAATAACAAAAAGAAAACCCACTAAACAATGGTGGAGGAAAACCCTATAAAAAACCACTACGATTCAAATTGTTGTCACACCAATGACTTCACAATAAGCCACCTAAAGAAATCTTTCACTTGTACTTGCTCTCCCCTCCTCTGATCTGCTGCAGCTTTGTCCAGTTTAGGAATGAGCAGATGAACAGATAAAAAGCTTTCAGTGAAAATATTTCTAAATACATTCACTTTTGGTTAGATATTTTTCTAAGCATAAAGGCTGTTTTATTCACACCTTTGGATGCATACTAGAACTAGCAGATGAATGTTCCTTATAGTGATAGAAAAGAATTAAATAGGAGAGGGAGGTGCTTACCAATACTGCTCATGTGATTCACATTGACTGCTCTGCTTTTCAGTTCAATGCTGAAAGGTTACCCATTAGAAGAGATCATATTGTTCTCTCTAACCATGTGTTAAGAAATTTGAAAAATTCCAGGTGCAGGCAAATCAAGTTCTGCTTTTTCCCTTAATTTCCAGCATATCCTCATTTAGGCACAGGGTAAGACTAAGTAAGACAGTAAGTGTGGAGTTTAGCCCATTAATGCTGCTTTTAAAATCAAAATTAATGTGAAAGTAGTTTCAGAACTGCTGGTTTAAATTCTTATAAAGTTGTAAAATTTAACAAATAGTCTTTAAAATGTAATTAGGGAAATGCAAAGAATAGGACTGGGCACTGCACCACCAGACACAGCATTAAAATTAAACTACCTTCTTTTATGTTTCGGTGTAATAACAGTTACTGCTACTTTAACCAGTTGTTAAACAGACTTGATACCAACTAAGGGTTCGATTTCTGTGTTTTCCTCTGACCACAGAAGGACTTACCTAGTTTTCATATAAATTCTGTTCCCATTCTAAAGTCTTACAACACATATTTTGAGGTGGCATTTCTTAATGTATGAGGATTATTACAACAATTGCATGAAGAGTCTCAGAAACTAAAATCACATTGGAAAGAAATCATGGACAAGGACTGAAAGATTCTGCAGACTGGTTTATGCCCTAACCAACAGGCTAACCTAAATTAGCCTCCTTTGCCCCATACACTTTTATTTAAGAAGCAGTAGCTTCATGCCAAGGTACAACAAAAACACAGCTCTGAGCTAAAACTCACTGACTTAAGCATGAGAAGTAAAAATTTCCCTTTGTATGTGAAAATATAAGCAGTTAAAAACATTGAACTTGGTTCTTCCACACCAGAGCAACGACTTAGAAGATTCCCCTCCTCCCCCTTTGGGACTTTGCTCTCTTTCAGTCATCTAAGAAGTGACCCCTTTTGAACACATTTAATACAAAAGAGTGCTATATCTAAATGACAAACTCCAGTTCTTATCCCCATTCCATGCATTTTCATGACTGCATTACTTAGTTTAGCCTGGTACAAGAGTATATCTGAAGAAAGTTTTGTGGTTTCCATTACGAAGTCAGATATCTTGGATTAAAATAATCACACTACAGACAGAATTCAGTTTCATCAAGAATTAGATCTGCTTCTAATTTTTTTTTCAAACAAGTACCCCAGGCTGATAAAACACCAGTCTCAGTTTCTCTGAGAAACTTCTGCTTCTCTTCAAATTCTCTCTCAATAGCCCTTCAATATTTATTGATATATATTATTTATTATTAACCATAGAAACATCAAGGTTGAAGGAGACGTCTAAGATCACTGAGTTCAACCACTAACCTGCCACTCTGCTGTAACCCCTAAACCATATCCTTCAGCACCAGATCCAGACACCTCTTAAACACCTCCAGGGGTGGTCATTCCACCACCTCCCTGGGCAACCTATTCCAGTGCCTGACCAGCCTAACAGTGAAAAAATTATTGCTAACATCTAATCTGAATCTCAATACAGGTGCAAGTGTAGGAAGCAGGATTTTGTTTTAGCTTAGGTTAAAAGGATAACTTGTCTGCCTCTTACACATTACTCCTTTCCTAGGAAAGGGACTTAGAGCTCATATTCAGTCATCTTTTAGTTTCTAATCACATAAACTTAGGCCCTTCTGAAGTATATGCCTGTATTTTACAGGTGCTGCTTGCACTCTGTTGTCCACCATATTTGACACAGAAGGCAACTGGTTCCCCTGAAAAACTGTTACCTGCTTCAAAGTACTGCATCTTTTTTCTCTCCAAATAAAGAAATGCTCTCCTGCCTGCAAGTGACAGGAAAATAAAATTAATTCCATCAGAAACTCAAATCCCTTAAGCGTATCTCTGTTTATTACCCAGCCATCACCAAGTTCCTCTGATACCAGACCACTTTCAGCTATTGTAGAAAACATCTTATGAGCTTTCTGCAGCACTAATTCCAAATTTTGAAAAGCATTAAATAATTACATCCATTTTTTTACTGCACCTCGTTACCTTCATCCTACTATTAGGATTCAAGCAGCAACTCCCTTATCATTCATCAAAGGGGAATACTCGGTAGACAAGACAGTTATTTTAGTCTTTTATAAGAGTGGAGCAGGATGTTTAACAGAGAAACTTAAATTAAATGTTAACATCTCTGACTGTTTCTTTTGCCTCTCCCTTCCTTCCACAGGTCAGCAGCTGTCCTCTCTGCCCCCACTTGCCCCAGCCATAGATGGATTAATCATTTCAGTCTTGCTTATATACTGACATAATTCTCAAAGTCACAGGGGGTTTTGTTGATGATGGTGGCTTGGTTTGATTGAAAAAAAAAAATAAATCTACTATCACAACAATCTGGAAAGGATTGACCATGGTATGAAATGACTGAAGCACTGAGTTTCTAAAACAAATGCCACACGAAACTACCCAACAAAAAACACCCCAAAACAAACAAACAAACAAAAAAAATAAATCAACAAGCAAACAATCATCTTTTTGCCATTTATACAAATGGCAAGAAAAAAAATAAAATAGCTTGCTAAGCAGAATACTCAAGACATGAAACATGACAACAGGAGCAGACTGTAATAATATTAACAATATTTTAATGATTATTTTAATATTAATAGTATTTTATTTTTCCTGTTTGTAATGCCACTACAGAACATCTATTCTTAAAATTCATTATTTAATAAAATGTTGGTCAAATTTTCAGGTAAAAAGCAGCCAATTTTTCTGGCAGAAGAATTCTTGAGACTTAGTTCAGGCCAGATTTGGCACAGGAGTGGAGTAGGGAGGGGTGTTCTGGTGAATATGTTGTCTAGCTTGAATCCATTTCTTGCTTACAGCAGTAAAAAAATATTCTTATAATAAAAAGTCCTAAACATTTAACTTAAAACACTCGTTTTCTTTACCATATTGATTCAGTTCCCTGAGCAAACAGGAACCAACATACCAGAGATTCCAAAATGAAAGGGAGGAAATCCTCTATTTAGACTCCAATAGAAATTCCAAACCATAGCTAAAAAAGATGCTTGTCTTCTCTGAAAATCTGGACTCCAAGCACTAATGTATAATTGAGGACACTGTTGCTGCTGCCAACAAGACAGGGTGATCAAACCTTGAAATGAGACTACAGAACTTCAGTTCTAACTAGTTACTTTTCACCTAGGGTAAAAATCCTTGGTTTCAACTGTTTGTGCTGTGCTTTGTTGTAGGGTTGAAGACAGTGATGAAGTATAGTTTCCATAAAATAAGTACATCAAAACAACTATAACATTCAGCAGTTACAAGCATTAAGCACAATACAAAGAGGGAACAATATTCCAGTGCTAGGGAGACTGACATTGGCCATACCACAGAGGCAAAACAAAAAGAGGAAATGTTGTGCCTCCCCCAAATCATTCAACAATTTTAAAGACAAGAGTGGCAGCCAACAGGGGGGAAAAAAAAAAATATCTGTAGGTTAAAAAAAGGCACAATTAGCATCAGCTCTGAGTTTAGGTACATATAAATTACAGCAAGAAAAATGAGGTTCAATTAAAAAAAAAAAAGGAAGCATCTCCACACTCCAAACTAATCTTCCATGCCAATGAGTCCTTGCAAGACTTGTAAATATGAGAGCCCACATGACACCTTTTACTGTACCTTCCACAAACTGTCAAAATTAATTTAATTTCTCATGTAGTATCCATGCATTTTGAGAGATTTGTGTTATTTGTAGTTTAAGTGGCATAAGGAAAACACTTCCTAAGTGACTATGCTGCTCTGTGGATAGGGGGGAGAGAAAAATCCTTCTGAGTGACAGTTACTAGAACTTAATTTCCATTCTTTCCAAAAGCTCTTCTTTCTTTGAACAGTGCTCTAATCCCAGCTGCCATACAGGGACATTTGAATATGGAGTTGGTGTGAGTATCAGTGTTCTTCAGACTCAGAAGCTTATCCTACTGCCTTTCTTTTTTCAAGACACTGCATCAGAGCTAGCTAGAGACCAATTCTTACTCAGAACAGTGCTGGCAATAACTTGAGCAGTTCATAGCTTATATCCTTAGAGAAGAAAATTCAGAAGGAGGAAGTCACTGTAGAAGGTTACATCCAGCTTGGAAAAATGCTCACGACTTTCTCATTTGATATCAATTTAAGTGTTTCACAGCATGAGGAAAATAATGCCCGAGAGTAAAACTCGGAAACAACTGTCACTTTCAGAAGACCATGTGCCTGAAGCATATTCTTGTTTCTTAATTATAATTTTCAGATGTACAAGAGGACTGAAAAGTTGGGCTGTTTTACCTAAGAAGCCTAGAATTGCTAGGCAGAGGCTTTTCTACATGTAGACCTTGTCAGATGTTCACTAAATCATCGTGGAAAAGCAAAGACCACAGTGAGTCTGTGACAAGGAGTAGGTCACAACATTCCTTTAGTACTATGCAGTATCACACATCTAAGCAGCATCTGGAGAAAGTCTAGCAGTCAACTAACGACTAAAGAGGTCTGGCACACTTCCTGGATTATCAGAATTGAAGAACATGAAGCTTTCTGCTCAGAAAAGCTGTTAGAGAAAAATACAGCTATCAGAAGATGCCAGTTCACTGAGCCAAAAAAAAATAAGTTCATTCAAAACATTCCCAGCCTGACAGGCTTTCGAGAAACTGAAGCTTGGGATTCTGTGGGTCCACAGCAAGCTAATAAAGTTATGAGCCTTCAGGAACATTGCATGAAACTGATGCCTGACACCAAGTCTAACAAGTAAGATAAATTTCCTAAGTGAATCAGTTTCATGGGAATTTTCAGAAGGTTTCTTTTCAATTATAATTCCTGTGTCACTCAAACAACCTGTCTATTACCGACAGACTGCTCTGAAATGATGAACTGGAGAAAAGTCATTCTTCTCTCTCAGTAGATCCAACTTCCTTATATTAAGAAACTATCTGATATTCAAAAACTATTTATAGGTTTCTATTATTAAAAGAAAAAAAAGAAGTTTGAAATTGATTGAAATCCTGCAACTAGACTGCACTAGGATGGGGGTTCCCTGAAATCAATCAACACTTCTCTTATCTGCTGAAGCTACAGAAGGAAAGGCATCTTTTATCTGGATGCCAAATTATAACACAGTCAGTGAACTATCAGCCTTACAAATCTCAGTGCTGCATTCTTCAAAGTATTTATTTTCAAGCATATAGTTAACACACATTCTGAAAACTGATTACTAAGAAACCATTCTAATAATCCTGGATACCACAATTCCACTGTGAAATGAGTAGCAGTTAATTTGTTATATTCCAAATAAGTTCAATTTCGGAGATCTTATAATACTTATGCCATGTATTTTCACCTTTAACTTCCAGCTTATATTTATAAATACCTGTTTTTTGTAAAAAAAATAAACCAACTACTCCTTCCCCCCACCATAGTCATAATTTTCAAATCCAGCCAAAATTTGGCTTGGCAAATTAGACAGAATTTAGAGCCAGCAATACATTAACAAGAAATGGACACTTATCTATGTAAAAACTTCACTTTGAATAACAAGTATTAACTCAGCCTACTTTCTCTAAAAGATTTTCTGGCATTCAAGGTTAAAATAGGAAGTGCCTCAGATGCTCCAGTTAATTGAACAAACTCTAAATTCAGCTAAACTTTGATGTCCAATCAATTCTTAAACATGCTCAGTGCATAAACTAAAAGATGACTTTGCTCAGGGTAGGCAGGCAGTGCATCTCAGCTTACATGTCATGGAAAACCAACCTGTAATCTGCATCATCTAAGTGAACATCTGTTGAACTTGCATAATATACTGAAGAGAATACACCCAAGTTTGTAATTGTTTAACATTTGATTAAGAAGGCTGAATCCCCTCATTTCCCACTGAAGACTGAAAAAGCAGAAATACAGACACAGACTTTAAACACAAATTTTAGCTTCACTTTAGGCACTTTCATCAGATAAAAGATGTCAGCTACAAGAGAACAGGAAAAAGTTAATTAGTGTCTGGCTTTTGCTTTTAGCATTTGCCACAATTCAGAGACTGAGCAGGTGTGTTTGGCTCGGAGGTTTTTTGTTTGCTTTTGTTTTTTTAAAGCAACTAGCATGCATCTGTATAAAATTTTTGATAAACTTCCTCCCAATCATTAAATGGCACAAGATAAAGCATGAAATAAGACTCAAAGTGTGGGACTGACTCATCTGCTACGGAAGGGAATTCATAGAGTACTCAAATGAAATCATATACCAGATCTGAGAATTTATTGCAAGATTTTTTGTGAGAATTTTGTACTAAATTTCTGGTTAGTCACATTACTAGCAACTGGCCAGCCTGACTTGGGGAGCAGGGAGTTTTTTAAAACCCAGATACATTTTTTAAGTACCTAGTGACAAGATTCTGAATACTTGAATCACATGGAAAACAGACAAGAGCTCTTACACAAAGCAGATGGGTTTAAACAGTAGCTATCCTGTCTTAGAAACACTCTGTTCCTTCTGTATTCCAGCACTGTCTCTTCCTTAGCAGAAGCAAACATTCATTATTTCCAGACAGACACGGATTTTCACTTCTAAATGTTAGTCTGCTTTAAAAACAATGAGATATCTCTTCACTTTATACTGTGCAAAAAAAGTTAATGTCTCGATTTTGCTACTTAAGACAAACAACAGCGCAGTACAAATTCTGTACTAAGGTTAGGTAGCTGGTGAAAAAAAAAAGGGCATTTGAATCAGTTGGTTTGGGTTTGAATTTTTTCCCAGATGAACCATGACTTGTAAGATAAATAGAAAAGGTAGAGTCTTTAGCAGATTTCACTATTCCATTCACAGTTTAGTGAGTTTCTTTAACTCAACACAGCCATATCCTATTGCTTCCTACAAGTCTCAAGCAAGACAAAACAGGAAACTCCAGTACTTGGAGCTGATCTGTAAATAGGGTACTTTTCACTCTTAATGAAACAGTTTAGAAAGACAACAGCAACCACTTAGGGAAGCCAAGTGAACTGCAAGGCCAAGAATACATGAATAGGGTTTCTTAGAAGAAAAGTGTGATTACAGTCTGCATTTCCAGCAAGAGGGAAACTTCTGCAGGAACCAGATAAATTTCTGTTGCAGCATTCTGGAAAATTTCATATAAATCTACTTTTCTGGTACCAAACCTCTTAATTAGTCTCATAGGCCAAGGTCACTTATCTCCCACAAAGAGCAAAACAGCATTTACTACTAATCTGCAAGGCTGAGAATGAAGAAGGAGAAAATGCCTGATTACCCCTAGAGATGCACAACTGATGCAGCTGTCGAGTATCCAACTATCCTGTATGTATGCAACTATCCTGTATGCCACATCATCAGGTAAGCTAAGGGCAGGCAGAGTAGTACAGCACCACACAGAGCAAAGGACAGTTAACACCTCTTCAAATCCACTCTCCAAATCACCACCGAGTCACTGATCTTGCAGACAACAGAAGAGGCTGTTTTGCCTCTTCTGAGTTTGTGACGCTGTGCTTGAACGAGGCACACAAGGTTAGCAGAAAGTGTGCAATCTCTTGCTCCTACCTAGGAAATTAATAAAAGCAAAAACCCTTTCTGCACCACCAGACAAGTATTCTAAACTTTACCAACTAACAGACACACATAGCAAGTAACACCACAGACTTCAGTAACTTAAATCATCACACAGGTTTCCTCAGAAGACACTACAGTGGGTTTCTCTCACAGCTTTTTCCTGCAGTGTACCTGCAGAAAGCACTGACTAGTTAGGTAAGAAATTCACTATCCCTCAAATTTTCACTTCACTCTTTGAAGGTTTGTGTGCTTGCCAGAGATGACAACAGTAATTTACACATGACTGAGTTCCAGACAAAAGCTTCCTCAAAAACGCTGGTATTTTAGGATTTACTAAACAGTTTATCTCCAATGTGAATTCTCCAGTGAAACTCATGTTTTTTCAAGAAGCCCAAGCTTTAAGAAAACAGCCTGTTCTGTACAAGTGACAGAGCCAGGTACTCAGTATCCAGCACTCAAGTTATCTACCACAGCTTCTGAGGACTCTGCACAAAAGTTGACCTAGGGTCAGTGCTGAAGCAGAGTTTTTCACATCAGCACTAAGCTCAGAGCACTCTGGACACTACCAACATTTCAAGACAAGAACCAACACCCCAAGTCCTAAATGGAAATTTCTTATTAAATCCCATTTCATTGAGGCTTTGTCAAGCCTGATGGGTTGACATTTGTAAAACACATGTAAAACAGGCACAAAACTGACAAAAGGTGAAGAAGGCAACAAGAAGTAATGCTGAAGGAGATGGCCCAGCCTAAAGAAGACATTTCCTTGGAAATAAGTTTTACCTTGCTAAATACATTTTCTCAACAATTAAAAGAGCATACAAGTATACCTGAAGTTCTGACTGATTACATCAGCAGAGAATATGATGCAGGCCTCGAAGATAAACATACAAACAACTGTAAACAACTAACAAGCCCATTAAGAGCTGTATAGGTGAAATTACTTTGACAAAAAGATCTCATTCCCTAATAGATCACAGGACAACTATAATTGAATTCTTCAGATTTGGGCATCAACAGAAAAAGGTGTGGCAAGACTTCAATCAGGAGCGCTTTGAAACAAAGCCTTCTCAACCTCTTCCCTACTATAAAACTCTCCAAACATCACCAGAAAGTCTTTGACCCCAAAAGCCAACTACCACAACAGACTGAAACAGACAAGTGGCAAAATTCCAAAGTAAATAGGTAAGATCATACAGTGGTTTAGGTTGAAAGGGACCTTAACCAACCCAGGAGAGTTGGAACAACACCTTAAGGTAGCAGAGGTGAGTTTATAAACTCTATTTGCCCAACAGCCACTGTATTAGTTCACTTCCAAGTTTGTTTTTAGTCAGTCAAATACTATTTACGAAAGTTGAAGAATGGAGAGAAAGATGAAGATGGACTAGGAAGCATCAGAAAACGGAAGGAGTGTGTACCAGAATCACAGGTAATTCTGCAATCACTGCATTATTCAGCTGGTAGGGCAGCAAACTTTTGAAACAGTTTCAGGTAGCACTAATGCCCTTACACAGAACCATCTAAGGCAGCAGCAGAAACTAAGTAGGTCCTATTTTCCTTCTCCCTCATCAGATGGCTAACACCAGAATGACCTACATCTGAACTACAGGTCACAAAACAGTAGTCATTTGATAATCCTCCCCCATTTTCAGATTAGGGGGTTTAATAGCTACACTTAGGTAAAGTCAAACCTCACACTTCACTGGGCCTTGCGGTGGCACACTGTTCTGAGAGCTGAACTGACAGCTGCAATCACAAGCAGGAGTCCTTTACAGCAGCCTTCAATAATTTACATTACATATGGCAGCAATACTGGCTCATTGTTAATCAAAAGGCATCCAGGAGATTTTTAGCCTGGCATTACTAAATGGTTGAGTGCTTTCAGAGCAGAAAATAAAACTTTTAAATAAGATGTGTGAAGCTTTTTGACAAACATTTTGAAAAGCAGTAGCATATTCAGCCCTAGATTAATTACACTGCCCTCTGACCTACCAGTGGCTCAGCAGACTAGAAATGCACTACAGCTAATTTATAAAGCAGCAGAATTATGACAGTGAGAACTATACATATGTAAGGCTAACTAGCCTTTCATTAAGATGATTTGAAGAAGCTGGGAACTGTGAAAGGAGGAAGATAAATATTTATAATCTGAAAATTAAGCATTTTTAAAAGAAGTTAGTAGTTCAGAATAAAACACACTGCAAACCAACCATTTTTTCCCACCAAACAGCACTCTGAATCTAAGAAATCAATGCCCAGGTGCTGCAAAACTAAGATGTCTCATAATTGGAAATCAGGACTCTACCAAGTTATCCAGCAACTGAGGAACATAGCTAAAGATGTCACAAATTCAGTGAGCATTTCCCAACCTAAAAAAAGAAATAAAATCACATCTAGTGACATTTACCCAACTCTTACTCCTGCAATACAACACATGCTGCTATGGAGAGGCAAGCCTGGATGGATGTGGAGAACCAAACACAAAAGCAGTAGCTGAGACTCCAGAAGAATTTTACAAAGAATAAGATGTTTATCTAAGAAGGGGTTAATTCAGCCTCTCAAATACTACACAGGAACCTGCTCAGTGCCAGAAGTGGAGAAAAAAAAAAGACAAAAAAGACAAGCTGACATGTGGCTCTTTGATCTGCAGAGTGACATGCTGCTGACCACACCCCATAAAAAGGAATTCAACCTCTACTGCTCAATGCCTTTCTGCAAACTCAGAGTTCCCTGCTCTTTGCAGCTCTTTGCAATGCACCTTCTGCCCCTTACAGGCTCAAAGGCATGAGCCACTAAGATCCATCTTCCCCCCTCCACTCTCTCTTCCATATTTCCTGGCTTCTTCGTATTTTAGTGAATGGAAGGAGAAAGCTGTAGATCAGCAGTGGAAAAACAAGAGGTGTATCACATTACAATTTTATACCCTCAAACAAGGCTGTTTTTGGTTTTGGCTTGCTTTTTTGTTTTGGTTGCTTTTGTGTTTCAGGGTTTTTTTCAGAATTTGGATACCAAAGACATGAATCACACCAATTCCATTCTGTTCCAACCTCTATCAATGTTCCAACCTATCTTATCAAAGTTCCCTCCAAGCACATTGAAGAGAGCAAGGTTCAAGAATAACATAAAAGACAGTGGTTCTAACTGGGACAAAGAATTTTAAGTTAGCTAAGTCTATAAAGCCCTGGCTGACCTCTACACTTTACATAAACACACTGAACTCGAAAGGTTAGAATAACAACTTTGTTTGAAGCCCTGATACTTGAATCATATTCAAGAAGAAGGGATCCATTGTAACTCCATTCAAAAAAATCCATTGAAAACACCCATATAACACGGCTGAAAAATAAAAAAGGTGAGGGTGGAAAAGGGGTACTACTTTTTTCTCACTTTAGCAGTAGGCAACACAAGTCCTGGCTATTTGCCAGTCGCTGGAATACAGCTCAACAGCATACACTGATCTGATAAATTGATCAGCATGACACATTTTCTTTCCACAACTACTAGTACTTAAGACCACAGCAAGACAGTTCAGGAGAGTCAACTAACAGAAAACTAACCCAGAGCAACAACCAGAAAAAAAATCCACAGCAGGTCCCCCCAGACTAACTAAAAACAGAAGGGCAGATCACTGTTATATCAAACAAGTTCCACTACAAAGGCAGAAAAAGTGGAAAGATCTTATTGCTAGTGGCACTGTATTCTCTCTCTCTCGTAAACAACGTTGTTGGTTAGGACACTCTTCAGACAACTTAAGTTTCCAGCTCACTGCAAACCTACAAAAAACTGTTGCTAAAATAAGCAGTTGCTAAAAATCAAAAGCCTTGTTCTCTCCGGTAAAGCTACTTATACTTGACTCAGGAGAAAAAGCAGGCATGTAGTAAACCTGATTAGAAAACTGATCCAAGTTAAACTAGATCTGACCTTTTCTTTCCTATTCTTCCTCCTGCCACGTTTCCCCTCCTGTTTTCTAGGTTAGTGTTAAGCTAGATTAGTTTTACAGTCTGGTTGGTTGAACTGTTTAATAAATGAATGCCCAATGCCAGTCGACATAAATCATGAAGGTAGGTACAGTGAGTCCAGAAAGAAAAGCAGTAAGATTGTGTTATGCATCAACAAAACAAAAAACTCCCCTGAAAGTTACCAACCCCAAGCATTACAGTACACAGTAACTGAATGCCAAAACAAGGGAAGAACCGAGATGGAGCTGCAGTGACTTTATCTGCACTCCATGGTTCTGGTTTACAGGAAACTCTCATTGCCTATAATGCAGAAAGACTAGAGTTTAAATTTCTCAGCTCACTATCAGCCACATAAAAAGTTAACAGCTACCATATAAGAACATACAATAAGAAAGTTCAAGCTACACCTAAAAACACTGACAAAGATTACAGTAGTTCCTGTAACACTTAAAAATTGAACTGCTTCCACATACCAGTATCTAGACATAAGGAGCACCAAAAACAATCACAGGTTTTATCAACACTACTGAAGATGTGTATCTCCTTGCATGCCCTGCAACACATTTCTGTTCCAAGTGCAAAGAATTCAAAAGAGCACTGCTTGCATCCTGCACAGTCCATGGATTAGTCTGTGCAGCAGGTACAGCTTTGTCATTCATTAAAATTATGGTCCAATACATCTTAAAATTACAGGTCCACAAGAGATCAGTGAACTAGTACTGCATCTACGGCTAAATACACAGAACTTCTTCCCCCTGCCTTTTAAATTAAGCCTCTGGGTGTCTAACCTTTCTTGTACAGTTTTCCTCAAGAAAAAAGTTCCCTTAGGAGTCAAACATAAGATAGCCCTCCAAAAACATAACGACAGCAGGAGGCAATTACTTCTGAGAGAAAAGCTGATGAGTTGAAACGGATTGTGAGAGGATACAAAAAAGAAGCTGATTTAACACTACATATTTGAAACTAAGATAGTCCAACACAAGCAAAACAAACCCCATGTGTTTTATCTCATTTCAATCTAAAGTCGGTTAATGCAATACATACACCACAGCACCTTCCAATGACCTATATACACACACTGACCATTTTCTCCTCTTTTGTTAACCTGCTTAGTTCAGGGGAAATCGGGATGGGACGTTTAGGGCTGTGCTCCACCCCTGCCACTGCCACGGGCAACTAAACCAATCCAATGGTTCCTTTCTGCTATTCCCCATCCTGCTTCTGTTGCAGAGTCCCACCCCTATCCTTGTGCTGTCAGCAGCATCCATCAGATTTTAAATTTTCTTTTTTTTTGCAAGCCCCCAACTCCTCAACAGCCTGTCAACCAGCTACTGAGTTCAAGCAGACCAGACAGGGGTCCAATGAGTGCTGATGCAGCATCTGAGCAGCAGGAACATGCAGCCAGAATTGCAATTTCTCCATTCTGGTAACAGTTCCATGGAACTCGACGATGCAAAATGGCACTTCACTGCATTCTTAAACTGTGGTTTCATAATAAGCATCAGTGCTAACGTTGACTAGTGCACCTGACTCTGTAGTACTAGTCTGAGCTAATCCTTACACGATACCATCTTCCCTCATTATCTCAAAAACTACTATGCTGTGATTCTGATCTAGATTTAATTCCTGTTCTTCTTCCAACATTCTCAGTAAAACTGAGATTACTTTGTTGATCTGTTTCACATTGCAATCACTCCAAGGGTTTCACATCAGAGATCCACAGGTACACCTTACTGCCCATCACATTGGAGGATGACACCACAGCCATAGCACGTTTGTTTGCTGTTGAAAGCTGCTGGAATACCAAGGAAGCCGAAGACTTCAAAGCAGTGCTCATTTTGAAATCATTCTTGCGTACAGTCTGTTAGTGGCTTGACAGGTCATAGAACATTGAGCCTACAAAACAATCACTAGCAGACAGACAAAACCTTTATAGATGTATAGTAAAATAATTAGCCCTCCCACTACTACAGAAAATCACCTACAATCGTAGCTGTAACTATAAATCTTCTGTTTGGGGGGGAATTCCTCTTCTTGGAAAGTGCACTTGCAAAACAGCTTGTTCAAAAATAGTAAGCTGGAGCAGAAGTTCAAACACTGTGAAAAAACCTGAAAGTCTAGATCTATCAAAACAGAATTAGGTGCACTAATGTATGCTAGTTTTGAAGGAAAAAAACTCTGAAAAAATATAACAAGAGTAAAGGAGTATTTTTATGGTAGATTTCACAAGCATACAAAAATGGATTTTTACTTTGATCAAATTTCAGTTTTCATAAGAAAGCAATACCAAGGCTATTTCCTGTCAAATGTATGCCCTTGAGGTGCAGCAGAGAACAGTGAAACTACTGCCCTTCCCCCCAAACAGCAACGTGTTTTTTTAAAAAAAGTAGTTGCAATAATATCTGAATCTTTTATCGTGAAAGTTGAAGTTTTATTCAGCAGCTGTTGTATTTTCATGACCCACTACAAGGCCCTAGCAAGAAGATTCCAATATCCATGACAGGAGATACTTGGCACTTTCCATTAAAAAGCCTTTGTGATGCTGCTCCGAACTTCAACCACAGGATTCTGTGATAACACAGTAAAAAGCACAACCTTGTGCTTGAAGCTGTCCCCTGCGTCCAAGCAACTACTTGGTCCCTCCTCTGTGCCTATTCATGGAAGCAATGGGAACTGAAATGTGCTTGCCAACACCCAACCTGCAAAGTCCAAATGAAACTGGGCAGAGGGATCAATGGCTGCTTGGAAAAAATGCACAATGTTTCTTAAGGCTGAACACAGCACAAAGCCAGACTGAAAGCTCCAGACTACCAAAGCCTCACAATCTGATGGAATACAGTCAACCAAGTCACAAAGTTTGAATCAAAGGGCACCAAAGAGCAATTTTTAATCATTCTGACATTCACCTCTAAAAAATACCTTGCAATTTAAACCACCACAAACTCAGCTGCTGGCTAAGTCAGGTACTACAACTCTGAGCTTTCTGGCACTTTTCTATAAATACAGAATTTAGAACTAGGGTATTTTGCCTTAGTTATACCACAAGGACTGTACCTAGGGCCAAACATACCAGTGAGCACTGCTATAAACAGTACTTGCTATCATGTATTATGCATGCTGTAAAAACACTGACAGAATCGAGATCTCTAGGTGCCTTCTAAGAGCACCTAGCTTTGAACTCTGATCGAGTCATGCAAGAATTAGGTACATCCAATAAGCGTAAGTCCAGGCATCTTAGGAATGTTAGTGCTCGACATAATGCACACAAAGATTACCAGCTGAACAGACATTTTGTACTGAACACCTATTTCGAAATTCTGTCAATATATCCCATTCATTTACAATGTGAAGTCTTCTGTACCTTCAAATATGTTTAGGGACCAAATAAGCAAGTTTTCAGTAATGTCAGTGAAATTTTATCACTGTTTTTCTTCTTAAATTCTTTAAATGCTTGAACATTTTGACCCGAGACCTTAAATCATATTCTGTAGGTCACAAATTAACATAATAGGCTGGCAAAACACAAGCTTTTAAACATATGCATGGGCTTTGGAGTTCAGTCTGAAGTCAAGTTTTGTCCAACAAACAATTCAGCAACTGAGCCCTTTGAGCAGAGGTCTTTAACCATCACTGATCCTCCACCAAGTGTTATTTCTGTCTCACTATCGTAGGTATGAACAATGTGGACTGTGAGCTTCAATCACTGTCTTGGAGTTACTATCTCTGGCTCTGTTTACCACTTCCATAAACACAGTGAATGAGAAATCCTTGACAGATAAAGAATTTTTAAGTGCTCAACTGATTACACTACAGCAATGCAAACACAGAATTTCATATCTGTAAGATAAATGACACAGGACATCAATTTTTTCAGCAGAAACAACACGACTTGTAAAAGGAGCCTGTACTTTCTTGCTCTGCTCTCTGAACATAATGCTTCACAAATGATAGTCCACAGAACCATATCACCTTCAACATTGTTTTTAATTAAAGAAATAAGATCAACCTGGTGGGGGTGGTTTTTTTTTTTGTCTGCTTGTTTGTTAGGATTGCAGGTAAGCTAGTTCAAGAATTGGAGGGTTCTACTTTATAGCACATCATCTTCCTCACTTTATCACAAATGCATGATGCTTGAGAAGGGTGGAGAAAGAAGTAGTAAGTTACACCAAATCCATCATACTCACCACTCCTCCCCTCCACCATGTTGCCATTTCAGCCATCAAACCAACACTTGTTCAGGCCTTCCAGTTAATACAAACTTTGTTAGACTCTTTAAATCCTTAGGAATACTTGGGTGAGTGAGAACAATGAACCATTTTTACTTTAGAAGCTATTTTGAGCTGTTGTAGGTTATTTTACAGAACTTAACGCAGCAGAATTTACTCAAAGGAGCAAAGGGGGGGAAGAAAAACCCACAAAAAAAACCCAGCCCAAATCTGTTAAGCATACTCTCCCTCCATTATCCTGACTACTCACTTTCTTGCCACTTTGTTTACACTTTCTGCCTGATAAGGACTCTCAACAGAAGAGCCAAGTAACAGTTCTTAACTGAGATAGCTCTTGACTAACTATTAAACCATAACCAATGTCCTTCCTCCTTAGCAGCTGCTAATCATATCAGGGCTCCTTCCTATCTACTGAATTTTACATCATGAACATACAAAGAAATCATATCCTACATAACTTTTATTCCAATGAAGAGAAAACAGCACAGGAAGCACCACCACGGTGCAACCAGCGAGAAATGTGATTATCTGACAGTTTTGCACTTTTCAATTCTTAGTGAATGGACAAAACCCAGAAAGCAACTCTGAACGAGTCCCCTAAACACAGCAGATCCGCCCAGCATATGGTTTCTCTCTGCACTCCTCAGTGTGAGCTGTGTAACTGTGTTTCTTGAGCACTACACCATCACCACCTGAATGTCCCTTCAGTCAACCATTCCAGCAGACCTCCAGGGTTTTCGTTTCAATTTGTAACTGAAATATCATTAAATAATATGTAACCAGAAAAACTGCGACCTATATACTGTGAGAGATATCTGTCCTTCAGACTGAACAGCACCGATGACAATGAACTAGCTCTCCCTATGCATTCTGCCCATAAGAAGCATTGTAGGGCATGGAAATATACAAACATTGTTTTTCTGAACAATATTATAACTCGGAGGATTAAAACGACAGTGCAGACACACACAGGTATGATAACATATACACGGGTGTTATAACAGGTGTTTTCAAGTGTTATTGGGGCAACACAGCAAGATCAAGAAGGATGTGTGTATGAAGCAGTCACTGAGTTTAAAAAAAAAACCAACCACGAACTCGTGCAAAGCTAATCGTTAAGTCTACAATTGTAACTGCAAGTCTACCTACTTGTTAGATAGCCACTTTTTACTTTGGTTTCGTCCCAAGCACACGCAGCAACACCAAACGAAGTGGCTGCTCCCCCTCCCAGTTACCCCCAGTCCGCGCGGTCCCCGCACGGGCACTAAGGCGCTGCTCCAGGGTCTCAAGGATTCTACTTCCCCGGGAAGGGAAACGCCTGGTGAAACAATACGGAGAAGCGGTTCCTGGCATCAGCGT
>NW_008674109.1:0-855 GCF_000695815.1 Acanthisitta chloris | reverse complement strand
GGCTGGTTCTTGTGAACTGAAAAGATCATTTTATGTTGCAAGGCTCAGTAGATTTAACTTGCCCCCTAAATCAATCTTCTTGGCATCAGAAGTGCCTTCATGTTTAATGAACTTTTCTTTCATGCTTACAGATAATTTTATAATGCCTGGTTCAGTTAAGATATAGCAGAAAGGTGGTTACAGGCAAAGTGAAGCCGTCCTATTGTTTCTGTCTCTTTTTGAAGCCCAGATTGACATTGTTGTCTGAAAGGTTTCTAAACTGTAAGAGCAGGGAGATTTGGTCAACTCTCTGGCTTAGTACTGCAGAAGCAGTATTGCAAAAAAAAGTGGATGACACAAAGATGCTTAGACAGACTAGGATGGGAGACCATGGGGTGTTCCACTACACAGAAGTAGATTCTAATCTAATTTATTATTTTTGTGTATGAAGGGTAATTTCACATAGAGATATTATTTTGTTGTAATTTTAATTTAGCGGAAAAAAACTTCTTCCAAAGCACAGTGTAGTCTAAACCAACATTTATTCTTGCTCTCTAATTATGATTTAACATCTTAGAGTTATGGTCATGCCACAGCTGCATTCTAAGGGTGGAGGAAGTATCTTCAAAAGACATGAAACGGAAGTGATACACTGAAGTAAATGTCTTATGCTTTCTGAATTGCCTTATGATTTTTGAACGGACACTGTCTAGAAACAGCTGTTTCAGGGCTTGCGTTTTCACTTCAAATCTTACTAAAAACTGAATTCACTGATACCTGCTTTATCTATGTTTGCTCTTGTGTCAGCCTTGCCTGTGAGCTCAAGGAGTCCCCTGTCCTAAGAGGAATTCATCTTAAAATTATAGACGCCAATCA
>NW_008674108.1:0-854 GCF_000695815.1 Acanthisitta chloris | reverse complement strand
GGATGGGATGGGATGGACTGGGATGGACTGGCACATCATCTCCGTGTCCTTTCCAGGCTGCTCCACCTTCATGGACATTGTCCTGGTCCTGGATGGCTCCAACAGCATCTACCCCTGGGAGGAGGTGCAGGAATTCCTTGGGAATATCCTGGGGAGATTCTTCATCGGCCCCGAGCAGACCCAGGTCAGGGAGACACTGAATCTCCCTGGGATTTGGGGGATTCCCTGTGGATTTGGGAGATTCCCTGTGGATTTGAGGGATTCCCTGTAGATTTGGGGGATTCCCTGTGGATTTGGAGATTCCCTGTGGATTTGGGGGATTCCTTGTGGATTTGACGGATTCCCTGTGGATTTGGGAGATTCCTTGTGGATTTGGGAGATTCCCTGTAGATTTGAGGGATTCCTTGTGGATTTGGAGATTCCCTGTGGATTTTGGAGATTCCCTGTGGATTTGGGGGATTCCTTGTGGATTTGGAGATTTCCTGTGAATTTGGGTGATTCCCACTGGATTTGAGGGTGTTCCCTGTGGATTTGAGGAGAATCCCTATGGATTTGAGTGGTCCTTGTGGATTTGGAGATTCCCTGTGGATTTGAGGAGGATCCCTGTGGATTTGTGGGGATTCCCTGTGGATTTGAAAGGGATCCCTGTGGATTTGAGGAGAATCCTTATGGATTTGAGGGGTCCCTGTGGATTTGAGGAGAATCCTTATGGATTTGAGGGGATTCCCTGTGGGTTTGAGAGGTCCCTATGGATCTGGGGGAATTCCCTCTGGATTTGAGGGCATTCCCTGTGGATTTGAGGAGATTCCCTGTGGATTTGAGGGGCCCTGTGGATTTGAGGGGATTCCCTATGG
>NW_008674107.1:65635-77033 GCF_000695815.1 Acanthisitta chloris | reverse complement strand
ATTAATAATATAATAAATGTAACTATAGCGATTCCCAGCAACTGTCATAAATGACATCTATCCTATTGCAGAGCTGGGTGGATATTCGAAGGTGATGAATGCTCTTAACACTCCTAAAAGTTCTCTTTTGTTTATCTTTGTTTAAATAAACTTGTAAAAATGTATACATTTAGTCCAGAAATTAATATATAATTTCTACCTTTTCAAAAGATCAAATTACTCTAATGGTTCCCAAATAACAAATCTAGTAATTGCATAATAGTGTCAGCAGTAATTTCCCATGGACACTCTCAGGAGATATTTAATAAACTAGATTGACTAGCATCTTCTTAGTGTTCCAGGCTAATCATGAGTTTCTAGATCTGTACTTGCATTGTCTTTCAAATGCATGGCTTGAGGCAAAATAAGCACTTTCACTTCTTAACAAATCTTCAACATTCCTGTTATTGCCATTTTCCCACTTTACCTCTATTTCCTCCAAACTGTGTCCTAGAAGGGCTTTTGCAGATAAACCAAACTAAAGCTTTCAGATACATGTGTCATAATCTATGCTAAACCTTTACATCATCTTAAACAGATTACATCAGTATAAGTCTTTAGATCATCTTAAGTACCTCAGACCTATTAATTTGTACTCTAATAGGCATTTAGCTACACAGGTGCACAGATAAGGGGTGACTAAGGTGGGAGCAAGTCAGTTAACCCTAGTTTGAAGTCCCTAAAGTGCTTTTCTATAGTGGCTATGTGCTAAATTTTAGTGATTAACCTTTCGTGGCCCCCAAATATTCTGCTATAATGGATAGCGTGTGATAGTTTAGCTTGGTTAAAAGTAACAAGCCTTCTCAAGCTTAATTATTGCTTATTGGCTTATATCTGAGAAGTGAGTTTTGAGGTGTTTCAGTTGTCTGCCAGTACAACAGGGAACTAGCTTGAGGAGTCAAATATTTTACAAGTTTTTCAAAATTGTGAACAGGAAAGTGCACTCACATAAGCTGCAGATGTGTATTGTACACACAAACACACACAAATGAAAAAGGCGATTTGTACTGGTTTTCTACTGTTCTTTTAACACAAGCACAGCCAGAAGAAGCAAACTCTCAGTCACCGTTCCTTTCCATTTCCACACTACCCTTCTCCTTAAAAAAATATTTTGCTGCTGGTGCAAATTAAGAGACTAAAGGTGTGATGGTTGGTTTATTATAACACCATGAAAGAAGATTGTAGGTGACCTGAGGATCTAAAGGCAGCAAATGAGACCAACACTTATAATGTCCTTTAGAGGGCCATTTTGGAGTATTGAACCCTTATAAGCTGAACAGAAAATAGGACAGTCATGCGTATCAAATGATAAGTTTTAAACCGAATGGGGGTAGTAGACATGAAATTCTTGGAAAAGCTGAAGAAACCTCTGAGTTTTCTTGTCAAGGCAGCAATCAGGCAGCCTCATGATTTTACTCACTAAGTGTGCTAGTTGGAGGCTGATTGACACTTTGGGTATGAACATCCAACCTTGCTTAGCAGTGACACTAGTGTGCCATCTGCTTCTTGGGCAACCAGTCCCTGAAGCAGTCTCAGTTTGGACTACAGCAAAGACCTAATAAGTGTGTGTGTGTACACACGGTTCAAACATGTATGTATACATGCAGAACTATCACTTTCACAGGCAACTCAATATGAAGTTAAGCTGTCTATAAAACTCACCTAATATTTTAATAGTGATAGTGGGTCCTTTTGAAAGAAGACACAAACCATCTTTACTGCCTCATCTATGTCTCAGTGGTAAACAGAACCCACTGAAACAGCCCAGTAACCATGTATGCAGGGAATCATACTTTTCAGTGCTCTCTCAAGCAGAACACATGCATGGCTTTCAACTGGAGCACGCCAGACTTGCTCTTTTTATTCCAACCCTGATCATATGCCTGAAGATGAGCACTGCGGGTAGCCAAAGGAATCTGGTCTTGCATACTGCACCTTAGGTGGAATGTAAAGGGAAAATATTCATGTAAGTATTCCACCTTCACCAGTTCTCTGTAGTGTTATATTTTTTGGGGGTATTTTGGGGTATTTCCCATGTGCTATGTGTCTCTTTCTGATGGACAGGGATAATGGTTCTTCTGGAGCACTGGGGACAGCTTAGGATAGCTGATCCTCAGTGCTCAATTGAGTCACTGTGTGTACCCTGCCTGCAAAGTAGACAGGCTAAAAATCCCAAGGTAAATTCAAATAAAGGTGGCCAGTGTGAGTTGAGTGGATGGGCAATTATATTAGTAAAAGCACTTTGAGTGTTTGGGGGAAGTGGCCCTGTAAGAGCACTTAAATAAAAACTTAATAAACTTCTTGCCTCAGCATTTTTGGAGCATAATTAATGAGACATGAGGGATAACCTTCTAGTGGCTTGATGTTACCATATTTCTGATATTAAAGTCTTCTTGGCAATAAATATAGCTGGTATTGTCAGTTAGCTACTCCTCCTGCTGCTCTGCTAAAGTTCATCACTGGAGAAAGAATGAATTAATGGTATAAACTATTGAGCTTTGATAGGTTTTATATATTTATGCAAACAGTTGACCATTTCAGTTTGTATTAACACCCATTAATGCTCACACATAAACTCTTACAAACCTACTCAGAGATAAATTCAAAATCGAAATGCAGGCAGTTAGATGTTTTACATGAACTGTGGATTAATCACAAATGTCTCCATATTGTGTATTTCCAGCTGAGGTTCCACGGTGAGGCCACAATACAAGTGTTCTGAAAAGCATCCTTATTTCTTTCCCCAGAATATACTCTGCAACACTTTGGAAAAAAAAGGTCTTTCCACACTTGTATGCAGATGTTCTCCTTTGTTTTGATAAATTACGTTTCTATGTTGTGCCCATCTCTCCCTATGAAGGAATCATTTGTTTTCTTTACCTTGCTCATGCTGGGCCTCAGTACAGGCATCCACAATGACACATGCTGGTGGAAACAAGGTGAGAACACTACTGCAGACCTCTTCTGCTGTATGTCAGTTATGTTATTATTGGCACTTGATCTAGAGGCATGCATTTGTTTAATGAAGCATGGTTGCTTTAACCTTCGGGACTGTCCCTCTCTGAGAAGCATCAGCTCTCTCCTAGAAATTGAGCCATGACACAGTAACATGCCAGTTATTATTGTAATAAAAACTGTCCCCCCACAGCAAAGAGTAATTTGATAATCGTGTATAGCTGTCTGTACATGTTACTCTTCACATGAATTGTTAACCCATTACTAGAATATGCTGAACATTGGTTTATTGGAAAATGATGAAAAAAATCCAGTTCCAAACTTTCATATTTGTTTTTATTTCATTTATCTTTTACATGACTTGATTCAGTACAGAAATGAGAGCTTAAATTCTAATAACTATAGTAGTAATTTTCTTAGCAAAGTTTGAACCTAGAATAGTGGCAAGAAACCTCCTTGCTTAATATTACCTTAAAAATACTAACCTTAACAAAGATACAATTTACATTAACTAGTCTGAAAAATTATAAATGCAGCTAGAAGTAGGGACCTCAGAAATTTGTCAGTAAGCATTTATGGAGGAACAGACACATACAGTTAACAGGTACTATAAATGTTGTTAAAACCTTTATTTCTGTTATCATTTGAGACTTACTGCAAACATCAAAGTCAATAAAAGATTTAATTCAACTGAAACAAAGATGTGTTTGACTCAAAGTATTATATTTCAGGAGTTCTTTTCCTGATTTTTCTTGAAACTTTTCTAATCAGAAGGTAACTGCTACTTTTATAGCTAGATTTTATTCCTAGTGCTTGATTCTAAAACCACTGCTTGTGCCCCTGAAAGAAGAATTCAGCTAAGCTGTATTTAATACTTCATTTGTATACTCTGGCAAGTCACGGATCTTCTAGATTGACTATTAACATAACTCAAAAGATCTTTTGAAAACAATAGGTTGTCTAGGAGTTGCTACTGCTATAGGGAATATGGCTTGGAAGCATATAAATGTTCAGATACTTGTCTTCTTTTCCTAGTAATCAGGATATTATGGACAGAAAGACTACAAACTGTAAAAATGTAAATAAATGTTTGACTACTTCTCTCTGCACATTTTTGAGCTGGATACATTTTCTAATTGGGTTTGTAAACAAAGACTTTGTGATACATGAATACTACTGCTTGTGGTTGTGATGAAAGCTCAGCATTACTAAAACTTCAAAGGCAGTGATTCAGTGCAAATTTCTCTGATTTGAACGTTGGTGATAACCTTTGTCTAAAACACCAGGCTGGAACACTTGTATTGCTAAACAGTTGTGTGGCACTGACCTTTGTTAGGATTGTTTGCAGTTGGATATTTCAACACACCATACCTGCAATTGTATTGACTAGAGTATTTTGCCTGTCAGGATTAAGTTAATGTTGTTATCTTTGGCTGTAATGAGTTTTGAGCCTGCTGATGCCTGCCTGCAAATGCAACTGTAAATTACTTTACAGTAAGACGTGATGATTTGCTAAGTCTCTTGATAGGTTCTTTAGTCAGATTTAGTGTAAAATATAAGGTGAAAAAGTTTTGTGCACTGACATTCTGCATTGCAGTTGATGTTTTCAGAAACTTGTGATTCGTATAAATGAGAAATTTCACCAATTTCATGGACATTTTAATACTCTTTCCTACCAAAATAGGGAAAAAAGTAAAGAAAAAAAAGAAATGGTTATGTGATTTCAATTTTTCCATCTTATTTTTAAAATTACGGGGGACTTCTAGGTTTCATGTAAAATATTTCTATCCTTTAACTGAGCCCAGTTGCACAGATAATTGGCACATTATCTTAAAGTACTTACAGCGAGATCTACCAATGGTCTCACGCTGCCTCATGCTTTCCTCTTCCAAATAATATGGGGGAGATAAGAAAGTAGGTCAGTACAGAGAAGCCTACACCTTGGCTCTCCCATGGCTGATGTACCAGCTGCGTCTCCTGTCCAGCCATGAGTGCAAAACTCTTGTACAATTTCCTAAAATTTGCATCTCAGTGTAATACTTTATTCTACTTTTGACCAATACCTTGTTTATATTTGTTCAGGACAAGTCACTAAAATTTGCTTTGTTAGGCAGATAATAACTTGGAGTTCTGATGCTAAAAAGAGTTGCCATTTGCCTGTCATGGCAAGTATCAAGCTCCTAGTTTCCAAACTGAATTGCTATTGGAACCTAACTACATCATACTTATTATCGTGCTGAAGTAAATGGGAAATGAGACAAAATGGGTAGTGGAATATGGTGACTAGTGTCATTCCAGAGGTCTGGAAAGACACATTTGTCCTCAGCAGGGTGATGCATTGGAAACACTGGGAGAGAAAAAAGGAACAATGCTCTGTAACATCCCTCCAAAAAATCACCCCATGACATTGGTTATGACAAACATATTTAAATTGAAAGGCAAATTTGACCTTGTTGAGAAATGAATAATGAATTTAAGAGATACCGAAGGAAAAAAGTCTTTGCTCAGAATGAGAAGGTGAAACTAAGACAAGTCATAAAATAAAAGCTCAAATTAATGTGGTTCAAGACTACTGAAAAGTTTCATATCTGCTTCTTTTGTTTAGACTTAGAACTTCAATATGTACAATTACACATTATACATAATTGCATTGTATTTTATACTAAATGATTAAAGGCAAGTTTCCTGAATGAAAGCATTATTGTAAAGAAATTTTGGATTTTGTTTGGGGAGAATATAGTTGCTATGTTTTATCTGAAATTGCCAGTTTATAATTAATCAGTTTTACATTGAAGGCACTACAGTGGGATGCTTCGTACTGGGTTCACAATGTCTTTGCCAATGATAACCAAAATGGTTATGCATTTTGGGTATAGCTCAGGAACGTGTATTCCCATCAGAGCAACTGTGGTCCCAGTCAGCTGAACAGAATTCAATATTCATTATGCTTCCAGTTCTATGGACCACAGCTTTTGGATTCAGCTCATTTGCATTTCAACACATCGTAGCTATCTGGCTAGTTTTCTAGTCTTTCCTTATAAGAGGTAATATTTAAGGTGGTTCCCCCTTTACTGAAGGTAACTGGCACCTAATGATTGGGACACTCTACATGCAGGGCAACCAGAGGATCAAGTCTAACCAACATGGATTTTTGAAAGGAAGGTCCTACTTGACCAGTATGATCTCCTTCTATGACAAAGTGACCCACTTAGTGGATGAAGGGAAAGCTGTGGATGTGGTTTATCTGTATTTCAGTGAGGAATTTGCAACTGTTTCCTACAGCATACATCTAGAAAAACTGGCTGCTCATGGCTTGGATGAGTGGGCTCTTAGATGGGTAAAAAACTGGCTGGATGGTCAGGCCTAAAGAGTTGTGGTTAATGGATCTAAATCCAGTTGGTGTTCCCCAGGGCTCAGTATTGGGCCTGGTCCTACTTAACATCTTTCTTTATGGTCTGGGTGTGGCGATCGAGAGCAATCTGCCTGAGTATAGGAAAGCTCCAGGAGAGACCTGATCTGACTTGATCAGTGGGCTGTGGATAACTGCATGTGGTTCAGTAAGGCGAAGTGCTGGTCCTGCACTTGGGTCACAGCAACACCATAAGGCTCTACAGACTGGGGATGGAGTGTCTTGAGAGTTTTTTTTGTCAGAAAAGGACCTGGGGGTGCTGGTGGACAGCAGCTCAATATGATCCAACAGTGCGCACGGGTGGCCAAGAAGGCCAACAGCATCTTGGCTTGTATCAAGAATAGTGTGGTAGCAGGACTAGGGAAGTGATCATGCCCCTGCACTCGGCATTGATGCGGCCACACTTTGAGTACTGTGTTCAGCTTTGGACCCCTCAATTAAAAAAGAATATTGAGGTGCTAGAGTGAGTCCAGCAAAAGGCAATGAGGCTCATAAAAGGTCTAGAACACATGTCATAAGAGAAACAGCTGAGAAAATTCAGTTTGTTTAGCCTTGACAAGAAGTTCAGGGGCCACCTCATCAATCTCTACAGCTACATGAAAGGGACTGTAGAGAGGTGGGGGATGGCCTCTTCTGACATGCTTTCAATGAAAGAACTAGAGGGAATGGTCATGAGACAGAGGAGATACAGATTAGATGTTAAGAAGATATTTTTCCCTGTTAGAGTGGTCTGACACTGGAATAGATTGCCCAGGGAGATGATGGAGACACCATCCCTGGAAGTGTTTAAGAGGCATCTGGATCTGGCACTGGAGGATGTGGTTTAGAGGTTACAGCAGAGTGGCAGCTATTGGTTGGACTTGGTGATATTAGAGTTCTCCTCCAAACTTGATTGTTCTGTGATTCTATGAGTAATGTAGATACCTAAGGTGACTTCAGGTGAACGCTACATGATATGAACAAATTGTGGACCAATGGCATACCTTTTTTTTTAGTTGTTGTTTCTGCAAGACATTGGTTCCAAAAGGCAGTAGAAGTTTAGGAGATTTCTATGTTTTGTTAAAAACTAATAAATAAAGTTTGATGCTAACAGATGAACTGGACACAGGCTTCAGGACAAGTTCAAAGACTTCAACATATATCCTAGTGAATCTCACTTCATATCCTGCCACAACTATGGAATTATGAAGAGTTAAAACCACTAAAGCTGTCATCTCCAGCTAATGTGTAAGTCACGAATGCATTCACAGATGTATTAAAAAAAAAAAAGAAATAACCAATCAGATCACATGATGGTTTAAAATAATAAAAAAAAGAAAGAAAAAACTACTAAATACGCATCAGTACTCCATTATGCTATATTGTTGGACACAAAGCAGATATGATATATATCTCTGCTAATAATTATCCTTCCAAAGTTTGCACTCTATTTGGAAAAAAATGGATGAAAAAGCAAGAGGGAGAGGAAAGAGTTGAAATTTTAAATTCTGAAAAAAATAAACGATAAGGTAACAGAAGAATAACTGTCACTTAACTGAGTGAACATCAGCCATGACTTATCACACTTTGTCTTGCCAATGTTTCATACGCATCACAGATGAGGTGAGTTAATTCATATATTGCCAGAAAAGTAACAGCACATCCTTGAGCTTTAGGGTCATCTGTTGAAGCCAAAATACTCACAACTAAGTGTTTAAGGTAAGGCTCCTTAATTCTGTCTTGTCACCTGTAAATATTGAAGTGCCTGACGTGGAATACCACGGGACAGAGTTTCCATGTAACAGAGTTTGCAGCTGCTATTACCCTAATCCTATGTGGATAGTTACAGGAAGGACGACCAGGTTTCAGCCAAGGAAGGCTCTACAGTGGCCTTGCTTGGGGGCGGGTAGCAAGATGTGATAATACAGACTTGCTTGTTATGATAAATACTTCTTTCAGTTTGACGAGAAACACAAATATTTCCAATAAAAAAATTCTAAAAGACATTTTTTAAAAACCTATTTCTGATTGTAACATAGAGTAAAATAAATATGCAGAAAAACTCAGAGGAATTTTCAAAAAACTTACTAAAGGATTTTAAAGATAGATTTATCAGACTATTCAGCACACATGTAAGGTACTATATGGTACTGAATGGGAAAAAAATGAAGCAAAGGGAAACTTTGGGCAGAAAGAATATACAAATATCCTTGTGATTATGAATTTTCACTCCAGATGGCTGCACATCTTACAACAAGAGCTGATTGTATCATAATATTTCTAAGAACATTATAACCACAGTTCTTCCTCCCTACCTGTAGAGCCAGCTCTTAGTCTCCATCTACTGCTGAACTTGTTTCACTGTTACTCACACCATTGTAAAAGTGCATGCTAAAAATTGTAGATTATTTCTGTTCACTGCACACTACATTGTTTTACCATGGATAATATTTTATTTATAAGGAAAATAAATTGTCAGAGTTAAAAAACACAGTGCATTTTGTTCTAGGCAACACATTGCTTTTATCACACAAATAATTTATTGGTTCTGCTCCCAGACGAGTTCTGTGCTGACCTTTCCAGGTATACTGAATATTGGTGCATAATTTGTCTTGTTGGGAAAATGTATTTATTTTAGCCATTAATACATGTTGTCCTGACCTTTGTGTTGAGGAATAAGTTTGTTGTTTTAATTCTGAGACATATTTTTACAGAGGAATATACAGAAAACAAAACTCCCTATCTTAAAGCCTTTCATTCTAAAGAAGAGAGACAAATTCAAATCCAAACCTACCATATAATTTCTGGTAATGGATTAGAGCCAAAACTAGAACAGCCTTATTTCCAGCCTTACAGAGAAGATGCAACCCAATTCCAGTTTAAAACCAGTCTCTGTGAATTGTCAACCCAATATGTCAGACACATCTTCAAAACAGCTCATTGCATTTCAGTAGCACCGAATGTGAGATTCAAACATTGCTTCATAGCTTCACTGCCTTATGCAACCAGATCAGCCACTACATCAGCCCATCTCCAGGTTTTTCAGGTTCCATGGAAGAAGGATCTGAAAGACTGTATGCAGCAATAAAGCTGCACCAACTTATTTTTAAAATTTTGAAATATAGTTTTGAAAATATGTTTTAGCAATAGAACACTACTTGAAGCACAAGTAGCAGTTATAGTTTACCGAAATGCATCTGTTTAGTCTCAAATGCGAGTTGGAAGTCATCTTGTTATTAAAAAAAAAAAGGTAGAAGAAATGCCAAAACTACATTTTTATTAATCTCAGTTTGCAATGAATAGCACACTTTGCAAATTAAAGTTACATAAAGATGTCCAAGGACTAAAACCAAGCTAGAGTAGTGAAACCATTTAGAGGAATCAAATACATTTTTAACATGAAGTACATAAATTTTCATGCAGGTGTTAGGTTTGAAACTATACTTTTGTATATTATTTTATATATGCCTAATAACTTATTTTGAAATAACCATTTCAAATTTTCTCTTATGAGTATCCTGAAATTAGCACGAGAAAAAATGATTTATTATAATAACTGCAGAAAAACAGTGTGCAAGCCTGTGGCTCACCTTCTGGAAGAAATTAATCTCTGAAAATAAAGTAACATTTTGGGATTTTTTTCCCCTGAATATCAAGCATTGGTTTTTAATTTTTGTAGTATTCAAGCTCTTCTTCTACAGTGTGCAGAAGAAGTCTTGCCCCATGCTTGGTATTTCTTCATTCAAACAGTGTTACTGAACATATTATTTATTAGTTTGTTGGGTTTTTAAAGAAAATAAATCCTCCCTGAGAGGGAGAAAAGTATTCTCAGAGAAGAAGAATGCTCAAGGTTGGAAGTTGAGCAATGACTTGCAAACATTTTCCACTTCAACAGCTGCTCTAGGAGTTTAACATCACTTTGTGTTTCAGTGATTGCAATACACCTTCTGTTTAGACAGCTGCCTGAATACATGTTCGTATGCACACAGAAAAGAAAGCCCTCCCATAAAACGTGGTACCTGTAAAAAAGGCAAGACTGTGAATTGGAATAGGCCTGCATTTACAATTCTTCTCTCTACTGTAATTAATTTGGACACTTTCTGGCATTTGCTACCTGAGTTTTGAAAAAGGAGCAATGCTTGCATCTATAGGTACTCATATTCAGCTTAGTCAATTTATGCTATAGATGGCAGGAAAAATATTTCATCAAAAATTTTCATAATTCTGATTTTTTTCTTAAAATGCAGACAAAAAATGAGGCATTTCCACCCCCAAAACCTCCCCAACAAAATATGTGAAAATGTCATGAGAAAGATCTTAGTGCCAGTATTTTTCCTGCTCTCTCTCTGGCCCATTTATTTAATATTTATTATTTAACAGTAATATTTAATTATTTATGTGAAGTGGAATAGCATCAACAAGAGAGGCTGGGAGAAAAAAACCCAACCTGACTTTGTGGAGAAGTAGTTATTATACTTGCCTATGATGCAGAAGATGGAAGATGAAGGAGTTTATATTCCAAAGCAGGGAAAGCAAGACTTGAAGCTGGTGTGTTCCTATCATGTTTGTATCAGGAGATAAAGCTATTACCTGACACAAACTTTGTAGCATTATTTCCCTTTCTAAATTTTCAGGGGATAGTAGTGCAATCTAACTATTAATTTCTTAGAAATTTCATGTCAGTCTCAAGAATGGAGATGACTTCTTTTACCCTGGAACACGAACTTAGGGGCCTCAATAGGCAGCTTCAGGCACCCTGATGAGGTGATACAGAGCACTTACTTTTGATATATACATTCTCTATCCATCATTATTTCCCTTTCTAAATTTTCAGGGGATAGTAGTGCAATCTAACTATTAATTTCTTAGAAATTTCATGTCAGTCTCAAGAATGGAGATGACTTCTTTTACCCTGGAACACGAACTTAGGGGCCTCAATAGGCAGCTTCAGGCACCCTGATGAGGTGATACAGAGCACTTACTTTTGATATATACATTCTCTATCCATGCAGAATT
>NW_008674107.1:55918-65602 GCF_000695815.1 Acanthisitta chloris | reverse complement strand
GGAAAGTATACAGATTATAGGAGATGACTTGAGCTTATGTGCAGAAAGTGGAGATGCTCCTCTCTAGTGCAGTTACCTCAGACCTGCAAGAACCAGACTGAATATTTCTGTTATTTACAGTTTGCAAGTGCATAGACCATTAAAGAGAAAGATACTAAAGGAGAGACAGAAGTGCTGTCCAATTTCTTCCTTGACCCACAGGAATACAAAATACATATCACGAACTATCTGGTAGGATAGTCTGGCCTGAAAAATTGGGACATGGAGAGAGAAAAAGAAGCTGTCAATCCCAATTGGTGTTGAGGCACCAGAGAAAGGAAGTCTGAAATGTGAAATATTTATTTTTAGTATAGTTTGTTGCTTAGATTAAGGTCATTAAAATCAATCTGGAGAAGAGAAGGTTGCATGGAGACCTCATAACAGCTTTTCAGTGTCTGAAGGGGGCCTGCAAGGAAGCTGAAGAGGGACTCTTGTTTAGGAGCTGCAGTGACAGGACAAGGGGTAATGGGTACAAATTGAAAGAGGGGGAATTTTTGTTAGATGTTAAGAAAAAGTTTTTTACTGTAAGGGTGGTGAGACACTGAAACTGTTGCCCACAGAGGTAGTGGCTGCCCCAACCCTGGCAGTGTTCAAAGCCAGATTGGATGAAGCCTTGAGCAACCTGGTCTAGTGGGGAGGTGTCCCTGCCCATGGCAGTGGGGATGGGGACTAGATAATCTATAAGGTCCATTCCAATCCCTAAAAAGTATATGATTCCATGATCATCTCCCACCTCCACCCTCACCATAGGTTCCTTTCCAAGGAAACAAACATTCGCCTTTTCATACCACCAACAGCAGTTGTCACCAAGAAATCTATTCCCTCATGTACCTGTTGACATGAGTGGCTGGTATGGGGCAGGGAAGAGAGCAGCAGGAGATGAGGTGAATAGCTACATTTGTACCATGCAATCCAGCTACTGCTCTGGTTGGCAGGATGTAAGAGGGTAATGGAAAGAAGCAGTACTAGGAGACACCCCATGCTGGTACTTCAGGATGTTGAGCTCAGTCCTGGTCCTTCTTTCTGCTGGGGTAGTTGTAGAAGGGTTGGTAGAAGGAAGACCAGCCTGCTGAGAGGCTATCAGACTAAAGAAGCTGTACAGTCGCTCTGACAATTCTGACTGCTGGCATATCTGACCCTGTTTCCATAAAGATGCATCAGAGAGGATATCCTGTGGGATAGACTGGGCCCCTGGTGAAGTGTGGTGCATTAGGCAAGCAAGGACTGTAGCCCAACCCCAAGCCTTGACCTCTAACAGAGGTGTAGCCACCAGCCAACAAGCTCCACAATCTCCATTCATCTCTAGAAATCAGGATGTTCAGTACTCTAATGATATCTCACTAGACTTTTAGTGTTTCATGGTCGTCACATACCCTGACCTGAAATTGTTCATGCTTTGAGTGTGGACCTGCATGTGTGTCTTCAGTAAGGTTGTTCAGCAATAGGTCTTTCGTTTCCACATGATACTTGGGTAAGAAGTCCCACTGTCTTCCAGCTGCATGCAGAATCTCCTATATTTGTTTGAAAATTAGATTTATCTCTTTGCTTTCTTTAGTTCCATGATTGTTGTTCATGATTCTCTGTTCCCTGTTTCCCCTTCTGATGACTGGAAAAGTCTTATATGCAGTTTTATTTATTTTTTTCTGAAGAATTTAAAAACTAATGTATAGACTTAAATGGGGTATCTTTTCTAGTATTTCAAGTATCTATAGAAATTGTAAATTTTTATTTTCCAATTCTCCTAAGTAGCTTTATTTTAAATCTTCACTATGAATCATCATAATCCTCAGAAAGCAGTCTCCATCACCCATGTTCTAAAACTGGCCTTCTTGAGTCTTTTTCCTGCTTGAGCTTAGGTGGACCTTGAAAGCAATGTATGAAATCAGATCAGTTTTAGCATACCAGTGCAATTAAGAAGTTCAGAGCAGCTGCTTTGAATCACCCCTAGAGGACATTTGCCTCTGTCCATTGACTACAGGTCATTTAGGTCTTTATATTTCAGGAATCAGAATTGTAACCTTAGTTCCATGTCTAAAGTAAGCTAAAGTTGCTCGTGTATGTATGCTGTAATTGACAAATGATTTGAAGTTGGCGTATTCACTTGTAGGAACAGGCCCAGTCAAGATGAAGATATATATTTGTTTGAGTTTGACCGCAGAATGAGGACATGCTCTAATTATAATGTTCACACAGCTGCTGTGCTTCAAAACAGTTTCAGGCCCCAGCCTTGGAAAAAGATTTGTTGTGAGGTACTCTTTGGCCTTGCAGAGTTTTATTGACTGCAGCGGGCCTAAGAGTATGTATTGGTGCCAAGCACTGCAGCTGCGATAATTAATTAAGATTGAGCTGTCTAAGAGTGGGAAAAGGTGTAGTCTTTCTAAATCTTTTAATCCAGAGCTGCTTTGCTGTCATGTGAAGATCTAAAACTTTAAAACATGTGAACATCACCATAATTATGATCACCATTTTATTGGTCAGCACTCTGTGTACCCAATGGTAAGTGTGCCTAAACGCTATGAAAATATATGAATCCATCACCAAAACAGCTTGCAATTCAATTCCTTATTCCTGTTTTAAGTGTATACACAGTGATGGCTTGGATTAGAATATATGCTCCTTATGAAAAATACTTGATTATTTACATAGTTATTTGAAAAACGGGGGATTCCTTTGGATTTCTCAGACAGTAGGAAGGTGTCAGAGCTTAAAATGCTGTTAAGGAAAGCCATCTCAGAACCGGTCTCTACCTTCCTCTTCACTCATTCTTTTTCTCCCTTTTTTTTTAAATATTTTTTTTAAAAATTCTTTTGCAGCTTTCTACTTTTTCTACTCATATGCCATTTATCTCAAGTACTTCTATAGTAACTTGTCACCATCCTTTCCTACCATTGTCCTACTCTTGGACCAGCAGTGCTGGAGATACCAACTGTGTAATAAAATTTCACTCCCCCTTGTGGGTAACAGGGGATAAGAAGTAGCAACAGGCAGAGTTGGTTCTGAGAGGCAGGCAGCCAGAAAAGAGTACTGTTATTATTATTATATTTTGCAAAATAACATTTGCTGTTATCAAAAGGGGAAACACCATAGATTTGAAATTCTTTTTCTAGACCCCACCATGAGGGCTAAGAACATAACATTTCCAAACTGAAGGCTGACACTCCAAAACACGTTAGTAACAAGAGTTAAACTTCATGGCCAGGGAATCATTCAGTCTTGCTGATACGCCTGCCTTGTTAGCAATAAATCTTCAGGACTCATTAGCTAAATCTGCTCCCAGCTACATCCACAGTGGTTAAAGTTCCTTTACTTCTCATAGGCTTGGCCAGAACATGCCTGATCAGGACATGGGCAGGAAAATTTCAAGAGAAATTCAGGATACTTAAAGACATGTCTTCTTTGTAAAACAATACTGAAGCCATTTCAGCTGAAGTGGTAGAAAAGCACATCCTGCTGCTAGAGAGGATAGCTTGACAGGCTGCATGCTAAACTGGTTTGTTTTTTAATCTCAGTCTTTATATGCTTGTAGTATGAGGAACATTGTGTAGGTGAGTATAGAGCAATATCCCTGTTCTTACCCTGAATGGCTTGCAAACCAAGTGAAGGACAAGCATTGATTGGTATAGAAAAACATACAAGTAATAGGAATAATAAGATACTAAAAGCAATGGCAATTTCAAAATTGTTACAGAATTTCAGAGCTACAGCTATTTGACCACTTTTCTCTCTCTTTTCTTGGCTCTGTTTGACTGTGAGGCACTGTAAAAATGCTATTCAAACAGAATCTTCTGTGTAACATCTGAATCTTTTTGTCATTCCAGAAGAATGAAAAACATTACAGAAGCACAACATTATTAAGACGAATTTTCAGCTTACCACATACGTTATTCCTATTACAGCATCTGGAAAGAGGAGATCTGCCAGGTAGTTTAGCAAGTGTAAATTACAGTTGACAAGGATAATTGATACTCCTGGGCTGTCTTTTCTCTGTGGTCAGTTGGGAGTTTTGGGGCAACATGAGTTTTTATAGATCCTTCAGCTAAATTGAAAATCCAAATGTAGACTGCTTCACTAAGAACTGTATGCAGATTTGAGGAAATTCCTGAAAAAAATTAATCCCAGAGTTTGTGAGTAGGTTCTACTGTCCTATAGCTGTATTGTACTGATATGTCTTCTAGATGCAACATTTTTCTTTCAAGTAAGTTGCAATGAGCACACTGGCTGAGAATTATGGAATGATACTGCAGATACAAAGCACAGCAGCATTTCATGTTCCACTTCACCCAGAGGGTGGTCGGGCACTGGAAGAGGCTCCTCAGGGAAGTGGTCATAACACCAAGCCTGCTCGAGTTCAAGAAGCATTTGGACAATGCTCTCGAGCATATGGTGTCCTCCTTGGGGCTGTTCTGTGGAAGACTTGGACTTTAAGGATTCTTGTGGGTCCCTTCAGGATATTCTATGGTTCTATGATTTCTCAGGGAAGTGGAAAGCAAGAATTGAAATAGCATTTAAGAAGAGCTTGTATACTCTAGATCTTACCTCACTGAAAGTATTTTCCTGGAGTGCTTGTGAATGTATGATGATGTCATACATAGGAACTATAGTGTTTTGTCTATAAAAATGGTCTTGAAGCCTGGTGTCTATGGCAATCCTTCATATTTTAATAGATGGTCATGGTATGTATGACCTGAGGGCAGGACTCAGGCCTTCATTCATACATGAAGAGAGAAGCTTGCGGCCCCCAACCAGCTGCTCAACCTCTGCAAAATCATAGGAGTTATGAGAGACAACTGTGTTAGGTGTTGGTTTTGGCTGGGTTTTAAGGATTGTTTTTCACAGTATCTAACATCCATTCACTTAGTGGGAAGCTTAAGTACTGTACTCTGAGTTTAAGATTATTATCTCAGAGATCTGTTTATAAATCCTCAAGTCTTTTATGCTCTCTTGCTCTGTGTTGCTCAGAACTCTTAAGGCATGTGAAAACTAAGGAAATTTCTAATTCCTGATTTTCTCTTTCTCTGTTTTTTTTCTTCGCTTTTTCTTCTGTATTTTCTTCTGTTTTGAAATAAAACAGTGGAAAACAATTTCCCTTATAACTTGTGAGGCAGGACAACAATTGAAGAGTTCACAGGTCTCCTGAAAAGAATCATTTACAATTACAAGTAAGGCAAAGAATGAAGATGGTTGTTTGAGTCTTGGGTTTGTGCAAAATTTTTAATGCTCACTGGAAGTCCTCTTAGCCGACTTTCAAAAATCACACCCTTTTAAGACTCTTTGCACCTTGTCCTAATGATTTAGGATAGAAATATTTTAGCACTTATTTTAAATACTTGCTTGGTCATACATGAAGCAGTGATAGCATTTCTTTGAGAAAGTAACAAAATTAAAAGGGCATATGCTGCTCTTCTTTCTCTTGGGAGGAATCCGCAGAGACTTTGATCTTAGCTATGTTGTCCTATTACTTGACATAACATCAGTATTTTGCAATACATTTCTAACAATTTATAGAAGGACATAAATACTGATGTTTTTAAGAGCCTTCGTCAGTTTTAATATATATAGTACCATTTAAAAATCTAATTTAATTAGCTGATCCAGAGATTACTTCTCTGATATCCAGAACTGTTTCTCTGGATATTAAAATCAACCAAAAGGCATTCTCAGCACCGTCTTTCAGTTAGTTTAATTTCATCCTATTCTGATTCCAGTGAGAGTCTAGGAAATTTGTGAAGTTATATAAAATTTATCATTGGCAGGATATAAAATAGAAGATGGATCTGCTACTTCAGGTGTGTTTTTATATTGTTAAAGATGACAGTGCAAATAAAATGAAAAACCACTCAACATTTTATAGGCAACCTGTATGAACAAGATGTTTCCCACAAAATTGCATTCTTCAGCTGAGTGGGCAAACTATAATATTCAGTATGTTTGGGAGAAGCTTTAGGTCTTAGGAAGAATGTTCCTGTTTCAGAACCTTATATAAAAAATGTGTGGAGACATACTATAAACATCTTGTAGACACCCTAGGTTATCTAGAGGAGGATTGTCAAAAGAGCTCAACACTCTCACAGTTTTCCTCTCAGTGACTTCAAAGGCAGCACAGTTTAACTGCATCAAGTCAGAAAATCCCACTTCTTTTTTTATTTTTTTTTAATAAGACAAAAGCAACTGATATTTTAATGGTGTCTGGAAATCCAGAGGTACTTCAGGGATACAACAATATGCTTGTACTAAAACAAATTTGTCACCAAGTATATTACTGTGCACTGCAGTCATCTCTAACTTCCGAAAGGTCTAATGCATAATTTGGTATAACTTGGGAGAACAAAAATCCAATCTCACTGCACTAAATATAGAAAGCATGGCAGCAAAGTCTCTATTTGTAAGAAACCACAATAGTGTAAGATTCAGAAGGGGAAAAAGTCAACATGCCTTGTCATTATTTTTCTGGATAACATTCATGATCCTCTGTAACATGTGTCTGATGTATCTGAGATGTAAAAAAGACTATTAATTGACTTCTTCACACCTCTGTTACGCAAGACACTGTTCCCATGACCTTTACTGAATATAACAAATTGAAAGTGAAAGTTCTTCTGTACTCCTTCTAAGCCAGCCTTTGGAATATCAGAAATATATCTAAACAATTTTCTCCTCACTTAAATTGCTGGCTAAAAAAAAATTCTTTGCTTTTCAAGCAAAGCACTTATAAATTTGCTTTGGATAATTTCAAATTTCGTGTTTTGATAAAAATCCGAGTACTCTTGTAGTATTTTATTCTAAACCTTTGAAAACCAGAAGTCTGCTATTCACGTACTGGAGGAACTGGGAATATGGTCTCCTTTCTTATCTAGTTATTGCCAAGACCTAGCTTTGTTTTCTGGAAGGGCTTGGACGAGGACATACTATTGAGCAGGAAGATTCGGGTGGCAGGCTATGTGTAGGAGATGTCCACTTATAACAGGTTTATTAATACTTGATAATGACCCCTTATGTCAGCCCATCACTACATACAAAACTAGAGTAGAAGCATGTCAGGAATCTGTTGCAGAAACATTTCTATTATTAATTTCTTAAAAAGCTTCCCTCTCATGGGAGTTATATCGGAGTAAATGCTAAAACTGACAATGCTATCTTAAGCAAAGATCTACCTAAAAGCCCACCATGCTTTCTAGAAAAGATTGGCACCAACAGAAATGGTAAAATTTTTGGCCTGACCAGTGAAGAGAGAAGGTACTTTTTTGTCTTTTTCACTTGTTTATAAGACAGGTTAGAGCTACCTGAGTCCAGCAAGATGGTCAGGAAACCTCATGAAAACAGCACATCAAGCATATACTTCCCCACTTCAAATGAAACGTTGTTTCTGAGCAGCCAGTGATGCTAATCTAAATTAGTGTTAGCACCAATGAATTTGGTTCTGGGCTGTGATGTTTGGTGTAGCTTTACAACTCATCCCTTTCCTCTGTCATGTCATAAATAGTTTCTGTTCTCAAAGAAAGGAGAACCTGTGTGTGACATGAGCAGTGACTTCAAGCTTTTGTAGAAAGCAAACACAGGAACTGACTAAAGGGTTGTGAACAATATATGCACTTGTTAAGACTAATTTGAGAACAGTTGCCATATCAGGCATAGAAATCTCTTCCTACACTGTGCTTTTTGCACAAATGAAAATTACAGTACTGATTTTTTTTCAATGAAGAGTAAAAGGAACAGTCTCCCTGCATCTAATGCATTTAAATGCCAATTGTCTGCCACTTTTCAGCAACATAACATTGTTAAATTACCTTTTAATCACTCTGTTTGATATTTGATATGTAGCAGTAAAATGTTTATATTGCAAATTGTACAGTAAACCTTCAGTTTAGGAGCAAATTAATAGTCTGGAACCGTGAGAATCTGACTATATCTGAATATTGATGATCTCACTTTCTGAGTCTCTCTGGGATTGGGGGTGCGAGGTGTTGATCATTGCTTCTCACTGATAAGCAAAATATTTCCAGAGCGTGAAGAATTCTGTGGTGTGTGAGAAGGATAAACCATAATCTGCATCAACACACTAACTTCTCCTCTGCCATTTGCATTGAAAATCAGGTAGAAGTTATGCTAAGCTCTCTATTATAGCCTCATGTATGTGAAAGGTCTTCCCCTTCATTTGAATAAGGCCTCTTATGCATGTGAAAAAAGCACATTTAAAAGGAAGGTTCCTTTAATTAGGGTGGCATTTAGAAGCAGAATCCTTAAATGTTCACTTTTTGTGATGCTAAATTGTGGAGTATTTTCAAATATGTTGTAGTAGTCATTTTCATTAGCCACTTTTATTTTTATTTATTTTTAAAAGGAAACGACATGTTCTACAATGCGAAGTGAAGGAGTAGATTAATATGACTAGCTAGATTAAGGAAAATTTAAATCAGAGTGTTTGATGAAATGTAGGAAAATGTTTAAATATAGGATTAGACTTACAATATAGAAAGCAGTCAAGGAGATCAAAAGAACTCTGTTCAGAAAGTCCTATTAAAAAAAGAGAGAAAAAAATCTATTGAGGGAATTCTTATAGCTAAATGATTAAAGTGTTTTTAATATATTACATTCAATCTGACTTAAAAATAAAAATAAACAGTAGCGAATGTGCATGAAGCAGAGATTGTATTCATTTTTTTATAAAGGCTAAGTGACTGGGCCTATATGAAGCTGTCATAAAACACATATATGAGACTATGGAATTTAACTTAAAAGGAGTTCCCTGGAGAATAATTTTAAATCTGGCATGCAGCTTTATGAAGACAGAAGTTAACTGATTGGCATCTGTATGAATATGGATTTCTTTAAATCCATATTTGATTTTCTACTCCTTAAAAAAATCAAATGTAGCCTAATAACTACATCTTAAGCAACCCTTTGGAAGAACATGTTTAATACTCCAGGGTGTCAATAGAAATGCCTCTAACTTTGGTATTGTATGACTAACCAAGATCATAGGAGACACTTCCATAGCTGTCCATGTCTTCTGTATCTCAGAAATCTAGGTTTGTTTTGTCTCATTTTGGTTTTAATTAATGTTAGACTGTGCTCTTGAATCATAGTTAACGGTGTTGACAGGATCCCACATGCTTCTTTTATCCCCTATTGGAAAACTTTGCAAGAAATGCACAATGAATAATGTGGATTGCAATATACTTTTCACATTATACTAGGGTTTTTTTCCTTTTTTTAATACTGGGAGGCTTTGGTAGGTTTTAATTATATAGAATAAACCAATAGTGGACATATAAATATTCTAAAGCTGTATGTTCAGTGCACATCACCTATAAAATACACTTCCCATCCTACTGGTCTACTCTTGGTTTAGTGCTTTAAAAAGCAAAAATAAAAAGTAGTGTACAGCCCCTCAATGCTCACATGAACCACAGAATTCCTTCTGAATTGATTCTCTAGTCCTTCATTTATTCAAATAAATATCATTACAGAAGTTATGAGCTTCTATCAAAATGCACACAAATTTATATTTCAAAGTCCTATTTTAATTTGACATGATTACTCATCAGTCAGTATGGACTTCTAACTTTTCCTAGTTTCCGCTCTCTCTCTAGGTGTATCTGGTACAATTATAAAAGAAAGAAGAGGTCATTTCATTACGGCCCCCCT
>NW_008674107.1:4791-55891 GCF_000695815.1 Acanthisitta chloris | reverse complement strand
TTTCCTGATACCATCTACAGCAAAACACAGTAAAAGAATTGGTAGTTTGAATATTGGTGTGTGGAATGGAATGGACTTTTTTCCAGTTGCATATTAGAAGTATTTCTACTTACAGGCTAAACAGATGATAATTTGTTAATTAGCCAACAGTAAAGAAGATACATTCAACGTTTACTTCAATGGCTAAAAAGTACGTGAGGGAATAATTTCCCAAATACATACATATTTTGAAAATATTCTTGATGAAAATGGATGATTCCAATTTTCCACTTTTATCTAATGAATTTCAAGCAGAATTAATTTATTACTTCTTCTTGCTATAGCCTCACAAAGGCATGGTCACTTGATTAGTTTCTTAGAGCACGCTGACAGTGTTCAAGGGCTGCATTCAGAATCTGGGGTATCCTGCAATCAGAGCTGGAGACCCTTGTGTCAGTAAAATTTCCAGTTGTTCCTGCAGCATTTTTAGTTCCACAGACAGGAGAAAATGGTGAGAATACCTGTATATAGAGCTACTAGTACTGCAATTTCTGTGCCCTTTGGTGCTGCTGTGAGCACAGTTTGGCATTATAGATACAATCCAACAGCTGGCAGTTGCAACTGCAGCAGAATGGGAGACATGCTGCCTGCAAGGTAAACAGAAGCAGCAGTGTAAGAAGGTGGAAAGGAGGGAAAAAGTCTTGGAGGCCCAACATATTCAAGAGCTCAAGAGTGAAAGAAATTAATGTGAAAAAATTCCTGGCAACAGCTGCTAAAACCCATAGTCTGAAGTGAAGGAAGATGCTATAAATCAAAATAGTGAGAGGGGAAAAAATGCCAGCAGTGAAGACCGCACCTAGCAAGTCTGAAATAACAGGTGGCCACACAAACCTCTGAAAAAGACACCAGGTTCTTGGTTTACAGTAAGTAAACATGATCTATCTCTGTCTTACCAGCTGTCTCTTTCCAGAAACCCAAAGGCAGGCATGCTCTTTCCTTCTTCTCATGCTTTACTACTGACTTCACCACTTTCTGTCACACATCTGCAGAACTTCACTTTATGCTTTTCATCCTGACAGTTGGGAAGAGACTCATGATTCAGGTGTTTATTCATTCCCTCCTGCAATACAGCAAAGGGTAAAAATTAGCATTATTATTGAATATATTTGACATCTAACTACATTCAGAAATACTTTAGTGAAAGTAAAGAACAGTAATTCGTAGAACCAGAAATCAGAAAGAAGCTGCTAGGTACCCAGGGATCAGGCCTGGGACAGAATGTTTTCTTTCTGGCATTAATGACTTAACAAAAAAGAGAGGGTATTGATGAAATGATAATATGAAGCAATATGAAAATATCATCTAAAACCAATCAGATTATCTCAAAGATAGACACAGCAGAAACGAGGTAGCAATTGAAATTTGAACTGTTGATTTTTTTTCTGTACAAATATGATCACTTGATATATCAGACAAAGTATGCCTGGACACAAAACATGCTTCCAATTATTCATGTTGAAGATGAATTACACCAATAAAGTACAGAGGATGACTACAGTAATCAGGAGAATGGAAAGGACAACTGATGAAGAGTTAAAGAAATGGGGTTTCTTGTCTCAACTAAATAAAGGTTAAGCAGATATAAAATGGACTGCTACTGTCCATAGGTACTCCAGAAGGAAGGAAGAGCAGAAGACAGACTGCAAAAAAGAGTGATGAATTCCATAATCTTTTGGTCAAAGAACTGCAGGGCCATGAGCAAGATTAGGATGTTAACAAGATTAGGAAATGGGAAGAAGTATTTCAATTACCATCAAGTAACCAGTGGAGGAGAAGTGAGCTTGATGACCTATAAGTCCTTTCCTGCCTCCTTCCTTTGTTAAGAGGCATTATTTTTCACTGAAAACCAGCATCTGCTGCAGCTACTATCCTGGATTAATTTACACATTGTTAATTAATTCACTTAGACATTCTGACCCTTATCACATAACAGTGGGATTTTGTGAGTTTATGTGCATAAACTTAATGGCAGAGGCCACAAGCAAATACTTGTTGTCAGTGTATTAGATCTGTGTATTATGAGAGCTCATTTGTACACAGTAAAAAAGCATGTGCATCTGAATCACACAACAGATGACTTCCATGTGGCTCCTCACAGTCTGCAAGGTAACTTTGTCTACTTTCACCTCATTGTGTGTTAACATTGATGACATGGCAAATTACTCCAGACTAGAAAGGATGCATCAAATTTGCAACTGTTGCACATTACAAGAGAAGTTTTCCATGTAAATGCATCCTGAAGTTATGAGGAGTCTAACGATAGGCTGTGCAAGTGAAGGAAACTACCTGCCAGGAAAGACCTCCTTTCACAAGCCAAAGGATTCCAAAGAGGAAATCATACTGGCATACCCAGCATGTTAAGACCTGACTTCCTAAACTTTGCCTTCCCTTTACAGATAAGTCCCAGGTATGAAAGTTCAGTCCTGGTGTTCAACAAGTAAAACTTAAAAATTTATAACCTGATTCACTTTTCTATCAGATCAGTATGAAACAGGGGTCACAACATGGTGTAGCCCTTCTCAAACAGTAGATATGGTATGCAGCTAATGAGCTTTCAGAAAAATTGGATTAAAACTTACACTGAATCTTAAAACTATGAAGATGATTCATAGAAGTTGGTCAAAACCTTTTACATTGTCCCATTGTAAAAGTCACAGGGTCATTCTACAAAGTTAGTGGTTGACAGATGTAAAATGAATGAAAGATTGAATTTAGTACAGCTCTTAGCAATTTCAGGAGCCTTAATTTTGAATGATACTTCTGAGGTATAATAATAACACATGGAAAACTCTCTTCCCTATCCATCGCATTTAGCCCAGCAGGGTGGAGCGTGCAGGTACGAAAGAAATTCTTCAAAGGAAACATTGGCTCTCAGGAGGTGTATATGTTAGCTGAGTTCATGTACAAATCCTGAACTCTACCTGCCTATAAAGTAAACAAAAACATGTTAATTTTAAACAAAACTACATTTATCCATATCCCCCCAAGTGTAAATATGTGTTAAACCATCTCTAAAAATAGAGTTCAAAGACAAATGCCTTTCCTATGGGGATCAATGAGAGAGAATTTCTTTTCATCTCAGTAAAACCTCAATTCAAAAGGAAGACTGCAGCCTTTGGGGAAATACCTTAAAACAATGTTAAGATCTTTCAAAAACTGTTTTCCACAGTTTTGAAACAAGCTCACCTGAGTTTAAGTTTGTAAGGTATGACAGATCTTCTTAAGTAATTTAAAAAACAAAAGCAAAAGTAACGATACAAACCCAGTAAAACTCTCAGATGTCTGTTTCCTTTCTATGCCTAAAAGCAATTCAGCATTGTTTCACTACGAAAAATAAAGTTCTAATAGGGAATAAACCCCAATGTTCAAGGCACTGCCTGAAGGTGGTACGAAAAGCCTCAGCATACCTTCTGCACTCCTGTGAAGTCAAATCTCCCCTGCCTCTAGACAAAGAACTACAAGTGATGCCATGAACACAGTCATTGTACCCCAAAATCACAGACATTCTTGCTGCTAGGAGCACATGCTTGCTGACATTAGAGTTAAAGCTTTATGAGACAAACCCACACAAAGAGCTAGTACCAGGTGTGTGTCCAGTTTACTCAATATTCTAGAAAACACTTTTATTAACAGAGGAAGTTTTGCCATTGATAAATATGAGCTACAACAAATGTTTTCTATGCATCTGCTGTTCATTATCTCCTGAGAACATAACTTCATGAGAGAAATTTTTCTCACAACTAAGCAGGTTCATTTTCAGGTATGAATCCTTTCTAGACAGTCCCAAATTTTGCCTTGTACTTACCTGTGGGTTATCATTACAAGGTCCTTAGCACTTTGCTGAAACCAACAGTCAGTTACTTCAACCCATTGTATCACTGATTTAAATGTAAATGTGATACTTTCTATTTTTACAGTAGACTTTGTGACCTGTCTTTACAGTCTGGCTTTCTGCTATACCAGAAACTGAATGAACACAGAAAAATCCCTGTTTTGAACAGCTTCCAAACTAAGTAACTCTTAGAGCTGTAATTCAGTTTGAATATAAAGACTCATAAAAAAAATAAAAAAGGACCATTTTTTGACTTATGCAAGATCTGTCTCATTATTTTCCAGATCATTTCTGTTTGTTTGTTTACCTCTAATAATATTTCTTTATCATCCTCTCTCACATACAAGTTTTCTGACAAACAGATTAAAAAAGACTTGGGTTAATATGCTAGAAGACTGGGCCTTATGCCAGGCATACCTGACTCATGAGAATTACTGTAATTGCAATTTGTACCCAAAAATCTAGCTGTCTATGGCTTCAGAACAAGAAGATGAAAGACTTGTCTGTATGTGTGGGGGTTTATGGAGGAAAGTCGAGTTTTCAGGTAGCTATTTCTCTTCCAAAGTAAATGTAATCCATACAGAAAAGCCTGGATGCCTTTGTCTCTTACAAAAATTTAATGCTTCCAGCTCTTGCCGATTAGACGGTGTGCTTGCTCGCACTCTGTCTTCTAAAATCCATGAGTGAATGTCATAAAATTCATATACGCTTTTACTAAATTACTTTTTAACGGGAAATGTATGGGGAGAAAAAGCAAGATTTCACACTAAAATTATTGAAGGTGAAAAAGAAGGAAATATGTATTCTCCTTAAATGTCTTTGATTAAAATGTAGACTTATTTTCTTTTGAAGAAGAGAGGAATTTGATTTTGGTTTTAAGCCTCCTGAAGTGCCCATGTGTGTATCTCAACTGTAAGATATGAAAATGAAATACAGGGCAGAAGATCTAAAACTGAAAAGAATTTTAGAGCAAGATGGTAATACTTCAAGAAGATATATATTCAGCAATTTTAAAGAGAATATTTCATTTTCTATGAAAATAATTAATTGTACTTTTTCAAAACCTCAGCCTTCAAAATGGCTGAAGTTTATGTAATGATTTAAGCTATTCAGTGTTTGAGATAAGTAGAGACAATTTTTCCTTGACAGATATTACACTGAAAGTGTAAAGGAGAAAATTACCAGGACCTATAAAGCACATGGTTGATTTTAAGTATATGGGAGGAATTAAATATATGCGTATCTGGAAAGGAAGTGAAAAAGAATATAAATGGTCCTGTAAAGAGGAGAACAGATGGTTCCATTTGATCAGAAAGCAGCTAGGATTTCTTTGCCATCACTTTTTGGTAATTTCTAAGAATTATTTTCTGGGTTCATTTAGCTTGTGGATACTAATTGTCTGATTTTATACATCACTTACTGAATGTTTGACTTAATTAAAAGGTAAGACAAGACATCTGTTGACTATCTTTGATATTTATAAATAACTAGTCCCAATACAGAATGAAGTTACTAAATTAGAAGAAAAGAAAATACGTGATAAGAAGGCAATGCTACTTGTTATATTTACTCTTTTCCACTTTCCTGGGTGATACATCACAGAAAAGTTGTCTCAGCTGTCATTGTGGCATCACTAAGAGGATGTACACAACATCTGCCATTCAAATTACCTTTCCAATCAATCACCCTCATCAGGTTGCTATCTTCATCTGATGACTGTAGGACAAATGTTTTGGCTTACAGGTAGGAAATGTTAGCAGTTGAAAGAGCTCTGAGAACGAAGGTTCAATGGTTAACTTCGATACATTGTGTTCAGAAAGAGCAGTAAATAATGCAGTTGTTGAAATGCTTCATCCAGCTGACTTGTCGCTTCGCAAATAAAAAAGCTGTTTTATACTTCTCTTCCCCCCCTCCCCCAAATTTAGAACTAATACTCACTGGTTTCTCTTGGGCATGCGTTATTAAAAAATGCATTAACATGGCACACCCTTGTATCAGTTGTGGAACTGTCTTCTGAATGTTAAATTACTTGGTTTATCTGAAAGACTGTGAATTTTCACACCAGTGTGCGCATGTTTGTGTGTGTGTGTGTGTAGAAAAGCACGATGCAAATAGCTGGAATGGCATGAAGGTTTGTGCTATGTTCCGGTAAGATTAAACTATAAATCAGAAGCCTGGGTATTTTAATAACACATTAAATAGTCCCTATGCCCTTAGTACTGCATAATTGTGAGTTAAATAGCAGGTTCAAATATTTTCTGTGGAATTCTCATTTTTTATACAGTAGCTTTTTAAATGTGATGAATGATACTCGGCTTCAAATGCATTGTAAATACTGCTTGCATATTACCAATATACATTTTAGAATTTTCTAATCTTGCTTTAACACATATGGTATTATCAATTGCTTACAGTATTTTAATATAATGTAACATTACTTTAAAATGACATACAATTTATACTGGATGTCACTAGCCCCTAGACTACCTTGGTACATATTTATATATTTCAGCTACAATTTATCACTTTGTGAAATATACTTTGCGTAATTGAAAATAATGGCACAAAAAGCATCTACTTTTATACACTGGTAGTGTGATATACTATCCTGATAGCTTACTGTACTATATGAAGTCAGTCTGCAGAGCCATGCCTTTGAAATATGATTTAAAACAGAATTTATAATGTCACAGAATTACATAAAACTGTGTGAAATTGTGCAGATAATCATTTAAATCTCCCTACATGAAAAGATAATTGCTCCAGAAATTAGCTGTACCTGGGGTTCATTCATTTGGTCATGGCTAGTTTCTTATATAGTGATGATTTGATATTACAGCTAATTAAGATCAGGTCAGAGTTGCTGAAGGTCAGACATTAATGCACAGGATCATTGAAATGATAATTATAAACAGATTAGGAAGCTACGGTCTTTTATAAGGGGTTATTAGATAATTACTGTGAGAGTGTACGGCTTACTGTAATAATGGATTATCGACTACTTACAGCGTTTTAAGGGTGAGAGTATATTACTTCCTCAAGGACTAAGAGGAATAATGTTGTTGGAACTCAGGGCTCTGTAAATAAAATCTCACCAATTGCTTTTCAGTTTTCTTCTGGAGAATATGTTCCTTCATTGGAATAAATCTGTATCATTTTATCTCAATAAGAGTTTACATTAGAAAGGTCTTTAATTTTTTTCCCTTTTGGAGAAGAAATAAGAAAATTAATTTTAAAAATAAATATTTTAGTCTATTTTAAATACATAGCCAGAAGCTTTACAAACAGCAATAGAATGGGAACAATAAACATTTTACTATGATTCAGGGAATTGGAAAATATTAACCTGAAGCTTACTCATATAACAATTGCACACTTATTGCTATGACATTTATTCTATCTTATTATTTCACAAATAAAAAAAGAGCAAAATATATAACTAAATAATCAAATAATTATTGTCTAGCTGTAGCACAACTTGAGCTACTACAGGTTGAACTCCATTTCATTTGGAGCTCTGTGCATCAGAGCATGACCTGTAAATCACTAGGAGGAACAGGCCTTAAAAAGAGCTTCTGGAAAGATAGCATCATTTAAATACTTCAGAAAACACTCACAGACAGGTTCCAAAAACAGCCAGTGTAAATGAAAAGAGAAATCATTTGTGCCACCTATGGTGACAGTGACTGTATGACCAAAAATGTAAAACAAGCATGAGAGACACCTGTGTGGTCTTCTTTGAAAATAAGACTGTTTATTGTCCCTCTATGTAGAACAAAAGAGTTAACCTTTGGAGACACAGTACTTTATACTCTTGGACAAAAATTGTCGTATATAGTAGCAATGTAGAGTTGCAGATGTAAAAGGCCATATTTGGCCCAATCTTTTCCACAGAGGGAGAAAGAAGACATATGAATGTGTGGCTTACCAAGTGAATGCCACACCTGATTGTAGAGAAGACTAGAAAGGCTACAAGGGGGCTGAGTGGCACTGGCAATGGGGGAAGCAGACCACTTATGGCTGCAGACCTCTGAAAATATTTTGGCACCTATAGTGCAATAAAAACAGCACAAAACAAGAACAGAAAGGGGGCTTTCCTTGCCCACAGTTATGAGAAAAGATCTCCACCATCTGATTCTTAGATCTTTTGCCACCAATGGCAATAGGAGGCCTGTTATTTCCTACTATGCCTGAGGATATGCTGCAATACTGGGCCAGTATTTCAGCAGAGGAAAGTCCCTTCTCTGAATCTTGGAAAGAAGCAAGTTGGGAGGAGGTTTGAGTCATTATTTTTTCACCTAGGAGACAAAGGCATTCTAGACCATTCTTATCGAGGACAGAATCCAACACTTCTCTCTTCTAAAAGCCTTAAAAGATGTCAGGCGTTGTTGGATGTGAATGAATCCCTGACCTCCGCTCTAAATTCAGGCATCAAACTGAAAAAAAGAAGCCATAATCCTCCCAATTTTACTCCTAAAATAAATGTAAATATCACTCATACACAGAATCATAGAATCATAGATCATAGAATCATGGAAAAATCAAGGTTGGAAGGGACCTTCAAGACCAAGTCCAACAGTCAACCTGGCATCACCATAATCATCCCTAAACCATATCCCCAGGTGCCACAAATTAAATTAAAAAAAAGGCAATAAAATAAAAGAAAGCATTAGTGCTTATTTAACGGCCTAATGTCATACAGGCCCAATCTACCCTACTAACACATATGTATATCAAAATTATTTGAGACGATTCAATTTTTATTTGCATATGTTTGATGTCAGCCGGTCCTCTATCTTTCAATCCATAGATATAAATCTTGCAGTATTGTCATATAAACACAAGACTTAGACAAATCTGTTGTGTCATATCCTCAGTCTTCTATTGAGAATTTTGGGGCTGCTTGGAGCAATGGATGAAGGAAAAGTACCCAGAATACAATACAGGTATAACAGCACTTCTCCCGGATTATGGAGAACACTTTACTTTGCCTTCCTCATCTCTTCATGTGAGGGAAAATCTGGTACACCAGTCCAATTTTTAACAGAATAACTTTTAAAACTGAAGAAGTTCCGCAATGCCTGTGTGAAGATTTGCATACCTATATGTGAAGGAATGTGGTGTATTTAGGCCTCAAGGATGACATCCCATGCTATGTTCTTAACACAAAAAAATAATGTTTCTGTTACAGAATAGCTATATTTATTATATTTAATACTGAACAATGAATTCTGATGTCCCACTGCCTTTGAATGTTGCTGCACAATGAATATTTTACAGGTTTTCTTCTACACATTATGCCTTTTTCTCATCTGAAAGTTATTTTAAGCTTCCACTAAATTTGTGCAATTGTTGAAAGTAGCAACATACTGATTTTTTCCCCCAGGCTATCACTGCTGAAACACTTTATAACTTACAAATTGTCATTTGCATACTGCATATCAATTGATTATAGGTGTTGAATTGTGATGGATATCCATGTGATACCAGCAAAACTCCATGCTATTAGATTTTTTTTTATGAGTAATTCTATAGCTAAATTAAAACAGCTCCAGCGAAAAATTCTGACCTTTCTTTAAAGGAATGAATCAGAACAATACAGATATCTGATCTTTATCATGTTGTTTTTTTCAGGGATTATTACAAACATGTTATAAGACAAAAGCACTCTACCTTAAAGGAGGAATCTAATTATAGTAGATATGTTAGATGAAGCTTTCTGTGTGTGAGTCACAGGAGTTTAATTGAAAAGAGACTTTTGTTTGTTGCTATTCAATCACTGAGTCTACATTTTGTACAATGGAGGTGTTGAAAGAAGATTTACACAATCATAATGTTATACCATCTCTTTGTTCAGCTTTTGTGGAAGAAAATTACACACAACTCAACAGTTCTTGGAAGATTACATCTGCAGTTTAAATTTGCTATTTGGACCTTGTATTCAAACCAGCATTCCACAATTAGTGAGCCATGCTGTGTGGCCTGGGGTTAAACTAAGCAGGAGACAGGGTGAGGGGTGCTTAGGATCAGTGTTTTCAGGTAGGGTGTGTAAATAATGGTGCTTTGATATTGCAGTTCTCAGCCTACACAGAGTTCATTCATATGTGTCCATTTTTGACAGTTATGCAGGTCGGAAAAGATTCCTTTCTGTGGGTGAATAGTGGCAACACTTAGGAACAGCATAACTGCCTGTCAAAAAAGAGAAGAAAATCCTGGATGTTCAGATCTTCCCTGTCTTTTTTTGCCTTGCATGAATGATACTAAGATGACCATGGAGAGAAAGAAAACCAACTCTCTTAGAAGATAAAAAAATAAAAATTTGATGCTGAATATTCACCACAAGTTGCAGGCCTTAAAATACTATTGACTGTATGTCAGTTTTATCTGTCTGTGGTCAGTGAAGTCTGGAGTATGCTTTTCCTGAGATATGAGGGAAGTGGGTGGAGGAAGAGGAAGGGAGAAGTGGGAGCAGACGGGCACTTGTAGACAGCAAAAGCTTAAACCATGTTCAGAAACTGCACATTACACAGACTGCTTTTAATTATTAGACATAGAATGACTTTCAAAAATGGTTTAACTTACTGCTTAACAAGATATATGTTGGGGTTTTTTTTTAACGAAGATTTTTATTAAGAAAGGGCTATACCTGCTCTCATCTAAAGGAGATGATTTTTGTTCATCTGCTTCTGACTAACCTTGCAGATCAGTAGGAAACATTGGAGCATATAAAAGCAGTAAATTATTGTGATAAATTTCACTTTTTTCTCTTTCAAAGGCCATAAAGCTATATTTTGGGACAACCACCACACACAAATGTTTGGTTTCCCTGAAATAGAATTCATTATTGGCAAGTCATTCACTGGTGCATAAGATTTATTTTTTTCTTTCTTTAGACTGTTAGAAGATGTTATATTTTCACCTCTTGTTTTTCACTCATTACAAAACTGAGTTCCAAATATGTTTATAGGTAAATTCTGTGCCTATCTAGAAATGATCTGGCATTTTGATGGAAATAAAAGATTGATTCTCCTTCCTTGGCTTGACTAAGTCGGTGCTCACTGCTCAGTGTAACAAATCTTAAGGTTAACCTCAACAGAAGTCAATCAATACATCTTTATTATTCTGTGTATGTGTGTAAAACATCAAAGACTAACTGACAAGAGACAGCTAACATTTCATTTCTAGGACAAGAACCTGTGAAACCTTACTGTATGATTAATGGCTGAATCTTAAATAATTTTAATCTCTTCTCATATTTCAGTGTCTGAAGAGCTCAAAAAGTTGAAGTACATATGTGAAGAGAAACAGAAAAGAATGTGAGTGCAGAAAAAAACAAAAAACACCAAGGAAAAAGGGTAATTTTATAGAACCATTATAATCATCTTTCACTATGCGGATCTTCATTATATTAGCTGCTTTTTGTGAGCATAAACTTCTAGACAACATTTATTTTACACAGATTGGTTGATTTTCTTATTTGATGAAATGTACACTTCAGAAGTATCTCTAGTTGGTTCAGCGGAAGAAGTCAGTCCCAAATGCCTGCATTCAATTCCCATAGTATATTGTATATATATATCTGTACAATTGACAGAACAGCTTTCCAAATGCATGAAGTGATGCTGACAAATTTTGCCATTTCAAATAGGAAATAAATGAAAATTCTTGTGTAGCAAAATATCCACTATCTATGTTAATTTGGTATGTAATTAGCATGATTTTGTAAGACAGTTACTCTAAATAAGTTGATATAATAGGAATATTATCACATGATGAAAATTAAAGGGTTTTTTTAACCACATTTAAATATTTATAGGGCATTGTTATATTCTATTTTTCCTAATTCCCTTTTCAAACTGCATGTAAACATTCAAAATAATATTGTTCAACTGGTTTTAACATATGAAATGAGTTAATGTGAAAATAATTAATAATAATAAAAAAGATATGCTTAAAGCTTTAGACTATTTTAGACACAATGTTGGCTTTCTTGTTGTTACATCTTCCTACAAAAACTTCTGACATCAGCCTTTAATATTTGCATTAGAAATCATCTAAAGTCAAATTACTACGAGATTTTAGCAGGATAAAACACCTGCACCAGTTATATATATGCCCCAATACAGTGTTTACACACCTCTCAAATTAGGTGCCATGAAAATATCCCATCCTTGTATCCCAAATGTTGCAGGAGATATGCACATATTCCAAAAAGTCACAAACTCGTGAACAGCATCCGTTTCAGACAATGTATACTCACTACCTGTACAGAACTAAGCATGATTCAAACTGCTCATGATCCTCATCATTGTCACATATGCTTGAGGGGAAAGGTGGGTATGAAGTGAAAAAAAAACCACCAAAAATGAGGAAAGTAGGATTGCTTAAATAAATTTGCGGTTTGTATTTGGAAGCAGTAGCTGCCCATGAAATAAAGAGATGGTTTACTAAAGAATTTCCTGTCTAAGCCAGGTAAAAATATATATTTAAGTGAAATTGTGATGGGTTAACATTGGCTAACAGCCAAACTGCTATCCACATGCTCTCTGTCACTCCCACCCCAATGGGCTGGGACAGTGAGAAAATAGAGCATGAATGAGAAATAAAGCTCAATGGCTCAAAGTAAAGACCAGGATATTGTTTGTCGGTTAGTCTCATGAGCAAAACAGACTTGACTCAGGGAAAATGAATGTACTGACAATTAAAAAGAATATTTGTGGTAGTAGTAAACAAAGATACAAATGTTAAACCAACATCTTTCCTGTCCCCTTTCTCAGACTAAACTTCACACCTTCAGTCCAGACTCCTCTATGCCTCAAGCTGCACAAAGGGATATAAGATAGGGGTTGTAGTCAGTGCATAATGGTTCCTTTTTTCTACTCTTTCTTCCTCATATTTTCCCTTGGTTCTAGCATGTGCTGTCCACCTTCTCCAGAGCAGGTCTTCTACAGTCTGCAATGAACAGCCCAGTGCAATGGAGCATTTCCTCCTTGTTGTCCTTCTTTGGACTGGGTTTTCCCACTGTTGTGTCTCACTGTTTGTGCCTGTGTTCTGATTCTCTCCCCCATCCCACTGGAGGGGGAGTGTGTGAGTGGCTGTGTGGTTCTTGGTTGCTAGCTGGGGTTAAACCATGACAAAGTGATCTCACATTTTAAAATATTGCATCCAGGTCTAATTCTAGTTCTAGACACCATATCACATAGTAAAAGGAAACCATCAGTGCTTTATGGCAGGAAGAATGATTCTGTGAATGCTGAATGCCTCAGTTTTTGAAGGTAGGACATAAGAGAGGAATTTTATGCTAGATATGCTGAGCCATCTACAAAGAGCTTTGTACAATACAAGCTGGGATTTTTGTGTGTGCTTTATTTACTTCTTGTTTACAAATTTGCATCTAAAATTCTAATTGTAACTCTTGTTTAATGCATGTGTTTTTCCTTTTTAAAATTCATTCCTTTAGAAAAAAAAGGGTTATTAGAATATTTGAAAAATTAAGGCCCATTATGCCTTTAGAGATCCCAAATCAAAATAAAATGGCTTGCAGAATCACTCTTGAAAAAACAGTCTCAAGACTGGGGCTTGAGGAAGGTCTTCCACAACAAAAAGAGTCACTTGAGGAAAAAGTGTTTCAAGACCATTTAAGGAACCTGAAGGTGCACAAGTCCGCAGGACTTGATGAGCTATATCTATGGGTCCTGAGGAAACTGGTAGATTAAGAGGTTAAGTCACCACCCATCATATTTGAAAAGTCATAGCAGTCTGGTGAGGATCCCACTGACTAGAGAAGGAGAAAAATAACCCTTGATTTTAAAGAAGGGAAGTAAGGAGGTCCTGGGCAAGTACAGGGTGATCATTCTCACCTCTGTGCTCAGCAACATCATGGAGCAGATCCTCCTGGAAACTATGCTAAGACATTTTAAATAAGGAGGTAAGTGGTGACAGCCAACATGGCTTCACTATGGGCACCATACCTGACAAGTTTTGTGGTCAATGACTCAATATCCAAATGGAGACCAATGAATGAGAGTTGTTCCTCAGGGGTCAGTATAGAGAGCAGTGTTGCTCAACATCTTTATTGGCAACATGGACAGTGAGATTGAGTGCACTCTCAGCAAGTTTGCTAATGTCACCAAGAGGTGTAGTGCAGTTGACACACTAGAGGGAAGGGATGCCATCCAAAGGTACTTTGACAGACTTGTCGGAACCTCATGAAGTTCAAGAAGGCCAAGTGCAAGGTCTTGCACCTGGGTCAGGTCAGTCCCAAGCACAGGCTGTGGAGAAAATGGGTAGAGAGCAGCCCTGAGAAGAAGGACTTGGAGGTGCTGGTGGATGAGAAGCTCAACATGATCCAGCAGTATGTGCTTGCAGACCCAAGTTGTACCCTGGGCTTCATCAGAAGCAGCATGGCTAGCAGGTCAAGGGAGGGAATTCTCTCCCTCTGCTCTTGTCAGACCCTACCTGGGGTATTGCATCCAGCTCTGGGGTCTCCAACAAAAGAAGGACTTGGACATGTTGGATCAAGTGCAGAGGCAGGCCATGAAGATGATTGGAAGAAGGGAGCACTTCTACGAAGACAGGCTGAGAAAGTTGGGGTAGTTCAGACAGGAGGAGGCAAGGAACCAGGGATATATTGTAGCAGCCTTCCAGTACCTAAATGGGGCATGCAAGAAATACGAGGAGGGACTTTTTACAAGGTCTTGCAGTGATAGGGCAAGGAGGAATGGCTTTAAGCTGAAAGAGGGTAGGTCTAGATTAGATATAAGGAATAAATTATTTACTGTGGGGCTGGTGAGGCACTGGAACAGGTTACCCAGAGATGTTGTGGATGCCTCCACCCATGGAAATGTTCAAGGCCATCTTGGATGGAGCACTAAGTAACCTGGTCTTGTGAAATGTGTCTCTGCAGATGCCTGGAGGGTTGGAACCAGATGATCTTTAAGGCCCCTTGTAACTCAAACCATTCTATGATTGGGTTTGTGATGATGTGATAGATCATTAAAAATTATTACCTAATTTAGAAAGAAAAATGCATGGAAATCACTTTAAAGCTGAAAAGCCTTAGACTAAGTCCTAACACATGTAGTTCATATTAGACTCACACAAATGATTCTGTTACATCAAAAATGTTAAAATTTTTGACATGGTATCGTAGTACGGACCAAACCTGGCAAAAGAACACCTTTTCTGATGCACAGGAAAATCTGACTCCCTGGAAAAAACAATAGGACGTCTTGGTTCAAAGGAAAATAAAGTCTATGCCCCCCCACTGGATCATCACTTTCAGACCTGAGAGCTGATCCCCAGAGAGGTGCGCGCTGCAGTATCGGTGCTGGGCAGTAGAGGGCACTGCCTCGTTGTGCTGCAGTGAAGGGAGAAAGGCTCTCCCGAGAGTGTGGGGCTTCGTGGCGTGCCCTGGCCCTGGGGCCATGCTGGCCTGCTGCAATCTTTTCCCTCTGTAGTCCTGTAAATTACCAGAAGTTGATGCACGCTTCCATTGGGCAGGACAAATTGGTGATAAAGAAGAAATCCCTCTGTCTCCCACATCAGTACATATTGCTTGTGCACCTCCAAGGCATGCCTACAATCCGTTATAATACTTGGATCAGTGTTGGAAAGCAACAAACTGGTAATTTGCAACACAGCTTTTTGAGGAATGAGTGTTGCTGCTTTTACATTGTCTTGGAGCAGAAACCAGCATGTACTCTGTGCTCACTCTTTGCAGGTGTTAAATATTGCTTCATTCATGTTCATTTTTTTCCCTCCCTTGTCTAAAGGACTCTTAGCTGAATGCTTTAAGCTTTGTCAATACAGACCTTGTTTGAGAAACTATTGCAAGAAAGCTGGTTCTCCCATGCAGCATTGGAAGCTAAAATGGTCATAGAACATGGCATATAATATGATTACAGTAACACCAGAAAATGTGGAGTACTAATAGCTTGAATCAGACCTATTGTAACCGTTGCAACTTGACTGGAATTAAAGACGTTTGAAGCTTTGAACAGAGGCTGTGGAAACTGGCAATGATTCTACATCTATAGATAAGGTTGAGAAACTCTTTAACATATGAGGAAAACTGTGCTGTTGATAAAAATCTACACAAAACCTAAAAATTATTTTGATCCTACATAAGAAATGCAAACTTTGGGGAAAAGATAGAAATCATCTTGTGGTATTATCATAGATCCCAATCCAAAATATATGATGTGGCTGAGAAAATGGGTTTTGTTTTGAACATGAATAGTTGCAGCCATAGATCTTCTCTAGAAACGCACTGCTAATGATTTTGCTACACTGGTGAAAAAAAAGCAAACCCAAAGCAATCTCCCCAAATCCCACATGTGCACAACCACCAGGCTACTGAAGCAATATGTGATAGTGTTTCCTTATTTGCTGTATCTGTCCTGTAGAGCAGTATCAATTGCATGCCTGCATTTAATTCTGTCTAAAGATATTGTATTTCTGTGAGGTTTTGTGTGAGAAAAAGATGTTAAATAATAAGTAATCCAAAAGTGTAAAATATTTTCTGTATACATGTATTTTGCAATCAGTGCTTTTGAAGACTGATGTGCATGATTCTCTACAGGCAGCCTGGATTCCAGAATTTCCTAGATGATACTACTATGCTTGGAAAGATTGCTGGAGGTTAAACTAATGTTACAGTAAATGTGAAAACACCTCTAAAAAAATAAAAAACCATACCTTCCTTGAAGGGGTAGAAGGAGCAAAGAACAAATTTGTTTCAAACAAATGAAGAATCTGGCCCAAATGATTTATCTGCAATTATGTTCATTTCATGAACACCCTGGAAGATTTGGGGTAGTGCAATTGCAGTCTTCCAGTACCTGGAAGGAGCCTACAAGAAAGATGCAGAAAGACTATTTGCAAGGACATGTAGTCACAGGGCAAGGAGAAATGGTTTCAAACTGAAAGAAAATATGTCTAGATTAGATATTGGGAAAAATATTTTACTGTGAGAGTGGTGAGGCACTGAAACACATTATCCAGAGAAGCTGTGGATGCCTCCTCTGTGAAAGTGTTCAAGGCCAGGTTGGATGGAGCTCTGAGCAACCTGGTCTAGTGGAAGGTCCATGCCTGGGAGGTTGGAACTAGATAGTCTTTAAGGTCCCTTACAAACTAAGCCATTCTGATTCACAACCAATTTCACTGTATTTAATGTCCTGACTGGAAATTATATTCAAATTGCACTTATTGAAGCTGCTACAAGCACCTCTTCATGGACCCACATAACCCATCCTGTACTGCTGTCAGCTACTTCCTGAAGAAAAAAAAAAATAAAAAAAAATCTTTGAACTTAATCGCTCAAGCTCTTACATTATTTGGTTCATGTTAACTATACCTGGGATGACTGACTGCTTAGATCGCTAATGATTTTTTCTACCAATAGTCTTAACTATTCTAAGGGGATGATTGTCGGCTTTTTTTCCAGAGAAAGTACTTTCGAAAAAAAGAAGTATTGAAAGAAGAATAAGCACAAGAAAGTGCTTATTTGCATACCGGCTACACAAGAATGGAGATCCTGCTGTGGAAGACACAGATTCAAAAGAAGCATAGATAACTGGGTGACAGTATGAGAAAGCAAGGACTCAGAAGGGTGGAGATCTGCATAATCACAGAGCTGCTGAGATTCCTTCTGTTCTCGTATGACAAGAAATATATTCCAAGAACAAAATATATAAGACAAAACATCACTTTGAGTGCTTGTTCTTCATTAGGCACTTCACCAGAAGATGGAAATAAAAGGGCAATTATTGCATTAAATAATTAAAGAAGTCAAAGTTGTTTGCTTAACTTGCCTAAGTTATCATAAAACAGGTGAAATCCTGGCAGTGATATGCTTAAAAATACTGAAAAGATTGGTATAAGGTTCAGTCTTCCATATAACATATGTCAGAAAATCTGTGAAATAGATACATAGTATGATGTACTCTTTTGCTGTGCTGAAGAGAATGGATGAAAAAATATCATGCAGCCTAATGAAATGTTAGATTAAAATTCTGACCCAAAGATAGGCATTGGTTATCTGCACAAGATATTTAGATTTAAGGAACTCTAATCTCTTACATTAGTTCCTTGTGGCCATTTGACATGCATGATACCATGAAATGATATAACAATCTCCTCTTTCCTAGATTCATCAAACCTCACAACTTTCAGTGTCAATCCATTTGACAGTGTAGCACTTGACTGTCTTGATGCAACAATTATGATAATGATTTCAGAACAGGGAAGAAGTAGCTTTCATCTATATGCTGATTTACATTTTTCAGAGAGAGAGAGAGTATGCACCCTATTATCTGTGTGCCATCTTCAAGCTAACTCAAAAGTGGAATACATCAGTATAACTTTGAAATAGACTTTCACATGAATAATCTGAAAGAAAAACCTTTACTACAGAGTTTTCTTTATTTAGCATCTTCTGGATTGGTTTTTTTGAGAAACGTCTAGTAGAACTCTACTAGAGTGTTGGTTCTACTATACCTTTGCTCAAAACAGCAATTCAGAAGATGCCAAATGAATTTCTGTATGGAAAGAGATGTGCTAAATATTGCTAGGTTATGGATGCCTAAGGCTAGAACATGAGTCCAGATGGCTGAAGTTCAACAGATGCCACAGAACTACAGAACTTGCATAAATATGTGATGTCAAGTGTGGGAAATCAGAGTGACATTTGTCTATGCAAGCTAAAAAAGAAAAAGACCATGTTGCATCTTGCTATGCCATCTATTAGATAGCTATGGAACATTTCTTGCAGGTATTTGCAAGAAATTTCAGAATACCTACTGTAGAATACCAAAAATACAGTCTTTGTTGCCTGAAATCTCATGGGTTTCTAAAGATTGATGTTAGAATTAGAAAAATATCATAAAAGGCTACATAGTCATATTCAGCTCTCAAAATATAACTCAGCATAGCTGAAACATTGAGTTTTACAGCAATATTCTCTTCAGTAGAGAATGAATGAAAATAAGCATGCTTGTACTGTGAGAAAAGCTATGACAAAGATTTGAGACCTTCAGATGTGTCAGGTGGCACAGTGAGAAATATAAAGCTAAATAGCACTTTCATTTGGTGCCACCACCTTCCAGAAATAGACGCCGTGCATTTGTAACGAGAAACAATATTCACATGCAATGGTGGCATCCTGAGAGATTGGCTCAATGAGTGTCCTCAATGAACACAGCATATTTGGCAAAGAAGCATCCAGTGCTTCATCCAAATTCCATGAGGGAAAAATTGCAAGAGGCTCTGACAGCCTCAGGCAGGTGAAACCAGCTGAGACACAGGATGCATCACCACCAGGGCTAATAGACTCCTGACAACAGCAGTGCTGATGTCTGAAGGTGTCTCAGAGTAGTTGAGAATTGTGTGGGCAACAGTTTGCTCCTTTTTAGCCAAACAAAGCACAATTTCCAATTCCTTTAACCAAACAACCACCTCTAGCAGCACAATAATAAAATTATATGGAGAGCTTATGTTTGAGAGGCTCTGGTGGGACGCCTTGCAGTGAGGAGTCAGATGCTGACTAACTTCAGTATCTAGCCCTGCTGGAATATTCTTAGGCTCTGATTATTGCATGACTCTAATTGCTTGACACTGAACTATATTTCAGAACTTTCACCAGAGTATTTTTCAGTGTACTAGATCTAAACCTTGATGGAAATGAGATCATTACCTCCATTTTAACATTGTGAAATGTTTTACATTTTGTTCCTTGTTCCTTTACATTTCAAAACTCCATCCATTTCCTCTGCCAACAATTTTCTACAGGAATGTCTCCAGCTTCTCTAAAACGTCCTCTGTCCATTTGAGGCCTTGCTCTTTTTTTTGTTCTTGGAGTGTCATAAAGAGGAAGACATTATTGGCCTTTAGTGTTTAGTTATAATTCTAAACTAAATGTAGGTGAGAGATGGCAAAATAAATATTATCAAAGCCAATCTGATAAAATCCAGTTTGCTATATAGGCAGGATACCTGAAATACAGTTTTTAATATCTTTATAAAAATGAATGAAAATGCAGTTATGTTGATGTAAATAATATTTAACCTTTGCTCTAGAAAACAGGTTTCTTCAGTGATGCTGGATTTGTACTTTAGGCAGTAGCCCCTACATTTGGAATCAATGATTACATGTATTGACTTTTGCCATTAGTTATAATAAAACAAATATGTATGTACTTTTTTTTCACAGTGAACACTTTACGGGACATGAGTTAAACATATGTGCGGCTCCAGACTGCATGAGCATAATCCAAGCGTAAAACAGCACATTATCTCTGAAGTCTCACATGTCCTTGCTTTAAACTTTCCAGTTGGGTCTGAAGAACCTTGCTAAAAAGAACTTTTGTATGCAAATAATTTGGGAAAAAAAAAAGTGAGGATTCTTTGTTCTGACCTTACTATGATTTAAAAATATTTTTAAAAATACAGGAAATTATAAGGGCAGAACATAACAGTATAGATCTTGGGTTTTGATAAAAATGAAGACCCTTTGATGTTAATAAAAGAAAGAATCACTGTTGTGGAGAAGTAGGCCCTCTAGCTGACAAAAAATAATATCTGACTAGAACTTTTCAGAATTCAGTTATTTTAATAAAAAAATAAACAGGCTGTGGTTTGAAAGTTAGAATAGTTTATTGCTTCTCAATCCTCCATCTTTCCCTTCTTTGTGTGTCTGCCCCCGCTTCCCTAGAAAGCTGGATTTTAGTGTTTGTTTTCTCTTTTTAAAAATTGTAATTAGATGTTTATTTGTAAGTCTTGAAGGTTTATGTTGCACAGACTTATATTATGGCTAATTGTTCTGCTTAGATTCTGGATTGATTCCTCCTCTTCCTTACCTTTCTGCTGCATTTTAATATTAACTGAAGCAACTTATAAGAAGATTATCAGAATATATATGGCAAGTCAAACAGCTACTAAGAGTGGGACAGCCAACAATCTGTTTAGAGAAGAGCCAGCATCCATTATTTTTCTTGATGGAACCTTTTGGTGATTCTATGATGCTTTCACTACCTCCGAACATCTGAAAAATGTAGAATGTTGTCAGATATCAAGTCTGCCCACTTCATAGTAAGGAAAACAGATAACTGCTTGAAAAAGTATGCCATGAGTGGCAAATGATATGGTAAAGAATGAATATGTAATAATTTCTTCATAAATGTGTTAGTTTAAACAACTTCTATCAACTATTTTGTGCAACTGATTATATCATTAAGCAGACATACAAATGTGTGTACTTAAAACTGAGCTATCTAAAGTGGCAGTTATTAAAAGGACAGATTCATACTCCTCTCAGGCATGCAGAGTGAAAACAAGGCAACAGTTACAAGCTGAAGCAAGGGAAATAGCGACTACATATGAGAAAAAGAAAATTCACAGTGAGGCTAGTTAAACAGTGGAATCTGAACCTTACTTGAAAAGACCATGAGCAACATGATCTAACTCTGAAGTTAAACTATTCAGAGGTCTCTTCCAATCTTTTCTATGACATCTATACATATATATATACGCATTCAATAAAATATCTAATGTAATATCTTTTCTGCTGAAAATCCTAAAAAGGAAAAGAAAGAATAGCATTTTCTGCCCACAGTCTTTCAAATTGCTAACCTGAAGAACACCCTAAGGAAAACTGATATCCAACCAAGTGATCAAAGGCACGAAGAAGTTATTGAGTCATTTTGGAACCATGGAACCATATTTACATGAATAAAGGAAAATATTCTTCCAATTGTTTTTGCTCACGAAGTGCTATTTGTTAAGGAATCATGACGATAAAATCCAAAATATTTTTTGTATTTATGGAAAAAGCAAATCAGATTTGGACAAGGTAGGACCTAGAAAGACAGTCTTTCCTACCTCATAGCCAAAATTGAACTTAAGTAATCTATCCTTCCCTTTTTTTTTGTCACAGGCACTAAAGCATATTTAGCTGAATTATTCTAGAGAGTAAATGCATTTTGTCAATTCAGAAGATTTTTAACCTGTACCTTAATACTCAAAAATGGATTTCATCAAGTTGGAAGCTTGAACTTTTTGCTTAAAACCATGCTTTATATTTTATAAGATCAGAGTTCTGCAATTCATGTTGTGAAACCTTTTTTTCACTAATTTTTAATTGACCAGATATTTTTGCATCAATCTGTTGAGAAGTGCTCGGGCTGGATGTCACGTTTCTGCTACTGGGAGTGCAGCATTACTGCAAGAAAGTTTTAAAAGCAAGCTTCTGACTAGATGAAAGAATGATTGCCCGTTCTGAAGTTGCCTTATTGAAACTTGTTATTCACATGATCTTACTCCTAGAAGGAATGAAAATATCATAATTCAAAAATATAAAAAAGATTAATTTACAAGCACTTAAGACTGACTCTTTAATTCAAAAATATAAAAAAGATTAATTTGTAAGCACTTAAGACTGACTCTTGAACAAAAGTTCCTGTATAGTCTTACACACATGCAGATAGTATATAATTCTGCACCTCTTACAGGAGTAATGCCTCATTACCCAAGTCATACCCTGAGTGAAGACCACCTGAATGATGTTAGATTCAGGCAACATAGAGGTGGAAAGAGGGAAATATTTAGCAATATAAATCACAACTAAGGCCATCTGTCCTGCAATTGTCAAGGCAGTAGACTGCCTCAGGCTCCTCCTGGGCTCTTCATCACTACCAGCTACCTGAATAGTAACAGCTGCTGCACTTTCTTTCATCTGTGGATAGTGAGGAGGCAGTATTCCAGCTTGTCAGCTGCTAGTGTGCCCACAGTGAGCCATATATTTTTTATCTTTTGAATCAGGGTATTACAGTAACACACTTCACATGGGAATACATTCCTATATATAGAAAAATTTCCAGTGTTTTAACATTTAGATACAGTAGATGCACTTCAACAAGCAACTTTTTTCTTGGATTAAACGCTGACTGTTCCTCAGTTATCAGATCAAATTTCAGATCTTAGTTCTTGGTCTTCAAAGCTCTCAAGAGAGAGGATAAATTTAGAAATAGAAACATTATAATCATAATAGGCTGGAAGGTTGCATGAAAAGATCATCTAATCCATCCTTCTTGCCAGAAGGCACAATCAACAAGGCCAGCATCACCTCAGGTATTTATTGGTCCATGCTATTTTTAAATATCTCCAAAGGAGAAGTTTCCCAGACTCCTCAGACAATCTGTTCCCATGCTTTGCTAACTTTGATCACCATAAAAAAATTTCATATTGCTAACCTAAATCTTCCCTGTTGCAATTGAAAATGATTATTTCTTTTCCTATCCAACTTGAATGTGGAAAACAGATATTTCCTTTCCTTCCTGCAGCGGCCTTTTGCATAGTTGAAGACCTTCCTGCCCCTCTTCAATCTCTTTTTTAGGTTAAATAACCCTGACTCATCAAGTCTTTCCTTATAAACCATTTCATCAGTCCCAGTGCTGTCTTTCAGACTCTTTTCAATTGGCTCAAAAGTAAACACAGTGGTGCAAATAAAGCTTTATATTAACTTCTGAACAGAGGAATTAAAAAGGCTGAAATAATAAAAAATACAGACAAAGAAGATTATCTTTGCAGCCTAATAGTGACTGGATACCAGTAAGACAATACTTTCAAAAGGCAGATGAAAATATGATACGAAAGCTGAGATACAAGATAATAAGAACATGAACAAACATGGAAGAACAATTAGACAAAACATACTGAAAGATGTTACAAAACAAATTACATCTGTTTATGAAGTGTTTAATGAAGGGCAAAATAAGTTATGTCACAAATAGGTATCAACCTTAGAAAAGCCATAACCACAGTGATCCTCATCTACAATGAAAGGGGAATAGGGGAGCTCCTGAAGTAGCAAGAATAAAGGATTAGGGGTCTGCTTTAGCCATGCTCAGTTTCTAGGGATGTGTAAGCACCCATAGAAAATATTAGAGAAAGGATTGCAACAGGAACTGCAAACAGGGCCAAGAGCTCTAAGACTTGATTCTAAAACCTACAAATGTGGCCAACAATTCCATTCATCAGATAATTTTGCACATCCTGCCGATGGAGCTAGAAGGAAGAAGAATTTAACTATATTCCTAAAACCAACATGACTTAGTTCCTACAGAGGCCTATAAAAAGTACGTCTCTCTTTTTCCAGAACGCTACATGGTCTCAACATTCCCTCCCTCCCTTAAAGGTCATTCTGAGAAATTAATGTTTACTGTGAGCAGTTTTACTGGGGACCAAAGGTGATGGTGGTAATCTTAAATATGGTAGTCTATCTTTCTGAAAGATATGTGCGGTCAGAGATAGCTATTAGTTCTTTGAAGGAAAACTAACCAATAACAAAAAAAAATAAATTAAAATCTCCTCCCCTTTAATGTGCTCTGTCTTTTATGCAAAAATTCCAATCTCTTATCCCTGTGTTAAATGTACCATCCATTGGCTTCAGATCATGCATGTAGATCATTCAGTACAGATTTCCTATAAGCAGGTAAATAACCCCAAATATGTACTCTTAATTCTGAAGACTATGGAGGTCTTCCAGATGTGAATGGAGCTGTAGCTGAAACAGCAATGTCCATTCAAATCTTAAGCCTACTTCTAACAGTGACTCAGGGCTATGAACTCTCTTATCCCCTACTAATAATCACACTTCATTGCCACTGTTATCTATTTAATTGATTCACCCAAAAGCAAAGGCAATGGAGAAAAGCTGGAGAGGTGAGAGAGAAAACATGGAGAAGCAGGAATTAGGAACTGTTTCAGAAAAGGAGGGGAAGGGAGGAAAAAGACCAAATGGAAAGTAATATAGTAGAAGAGGGAGTGAGTTCTAGAAATAGCAGGGTCTTTAAGTAGTCATTTTGAATTAAATCGTACAGAGTATAGCAAACACCTGTTTGTATAGACTCAAAAAATTAAGGACCTTAGTCCAAAGGAAATCATATAAATAAGGAAACAATAAATTAAAAAGCAGTCACTGATATTTTGAAGAAATCTTTTTTTAAAAAATACAGTAAGTCATATTACAGTGACAAAGCATTTCAGTTATGTAAAATTATTATTTTCTAGAATAAGTAATCATATGTGGGACAAATCTAGTTTATTCATCATCTCTTAGAGTTTTGGCAGTGTTTTTGAAAATGCTTGGCAATGATAATTTAGGTCTTTTAATATCTTTCCCACTCCTATATACTTTTGGAGATTCCCATCTGAAAAAGCAAGACCAGGTCAAGCAGAGCATGTATTTCTGCCTGGATAGATGCAAGTCTTACAGGATGTCCTCCCTTTAGGAATCTTTTGGCCTGGAGATGAATGTACTTAGGGGTAACAGATCTTGGGGAATTTAATTTCTGCCTCCAATTGGTAATCTCACCTGATGCCTCCTCACTTGTCTTGAGCAGCACTTCCTTACCAATCCTCTTTGTTTCACTCAGTACCATTCAGTTTGAATACAGTAGTCTACATAACTCACGCAAAATGTTTTCTCCTCCATTCTTTTCATAACTCTTAAAATTTGTTTGTCTTTGCTAAATACCTCAGTGTATTGGTCTGACACTTTCAGAGAATTAAATGCAGAAAATCCAGTATTTTATGAGTGGTAACATTGGTGTATATGAACAGTGAGGATTAATTTCCCATGTACATTACTTTTAACTTACTGACATTGTTATTGTGTGCCATTTTATTTCCCAGTCATTCAGTATCATGACACTGTCCTGCTGTGTTATCACCTAAGTATTCTCTCTCTTGGATCATTAATGCATGTTATAAAATGGAGGTCCCTTAACCTATTGCAGTGTTAGTATCAACCTGTTTTTAATTAATTGCTTTCTGTCTTTCAACTATTAGTGCATGGTAGCTTAGTTTAATTATAAATTTTTAGTGAAATACCTTGTAAAAATACTACCTGAAATCCAGTGGTTTTGCTACAGTGTAACTATTTTCCACTTGGTCATTGATAAACTCCAGAAATATATTTAGGAGGCAAATTGTGTCTTCTGCTTTATTTTTATAGCTATCCATAGACTTAATAAGTCTATATTTTTATAACATGTTTTCCAGAGCAGAAATCTGGCTTTCTAGTCTGAAGTTCCACAGTTCAGTCTGGGAACCTTTCTAAGAACTGAAACTTTGCTTCCCACTACCCATCCTAGCAAGGACATTTTATATTTTAACTGAATCACTTACTGCAGTGCATCTTTTTCATATTTTAGTCCCTTTGAAACTCCTAGGTGAGTACCATCTGGTCATTGCAATTTACTACAACTCATGTTATTGATTTGTTCTTCATAAAAATGTAAGCATGACTGCACTATGTCAGACCAAAGGTCTATCTACTTCAGTATCATTCTCGGACAACACCAGATGCCTAGGGAAGATTATAAGAAGGAAAGTTGTTATGATAGTTCCTCTCGATTCTCCCATGGCCTTCAACCATTTGTGATTCAGAGACTGCTGAAGATCAAATTGACTGTTTATTTTAAAACTCTTAATGAATTTTTCTTCTGCAAACCTTATAGTAGTGGAAGAAAAGGCTGAACTGACTTTTCACATATGCCAGAACCCATGGCAGAGGTACTATATACGGTGCACAAAGAACCAGATCCTTTGGGGGTTTTTTTCATGGTTTTTACTTCTTGCAAGGAAACTTGCTCCATTTTCCGAATCTTCATTAAGTTTATAGACATTCATTAAGTTCACAGACTTCCATCTTATCCTGGATTATCACTTTTCCAAGCTGAAGCATTGTAGCTTTTAAGTTTTTTATTGCATAGAATTCTTTCTATATACTTTCACAACTTTGCTGACTCTGTCTCTGAACCTTATGGTGAGATGTTTTTGTGGTCAGCAAGCAGCGCCAAGCTACCTGTAAGTATTATAGCTTTTCAAATGTACCTTCTATTTTCTTATTAATGTACTGTCACATTAGATATTTTCCCTATTTGAAATGAAGTCCCACTTCCCCTTACACCTGATCCCAGCAGCAGATGAATGTGTGATTTCCGTCTATCGGCTACTGCAGAGAAGATATTTGGCAATAAAATTTTGAATGGTACTTTAGTCAGTGCTGGGAGTAAGTCAAACACTACCTGTGTTCTCTCAGATTTGCTAACTAACTGCTCCAAAGAAGTGCTTTCAGTAGCTCTGGATGAGATACAGGAGTGTCATCTCTGTCATGTCCTAACCTGATATTTAGCCAGGCTATCTATGACTGAAATCTGCTCTCCTTCTAGAGTTTTCTTCTGCTGCATCCTTTCTGATTTGCCTTTCAGTGTCCTCAGTCACTGTGACAATCATGATTTGGAGAGGAATGGAGAAATAATTAGCATAACCCTAGTATTACCCACTTTCTATTATTAAATCATAGGTACTGAACACTCCTGATTGATAGCCACCTTATATCTTTTCTTATTTGACCCTGTTTATAAAACAGTGCCCCCAGTATGGTCAAATGCTTGAGTAACTGTTACCTTGTAATTATTTCCTTATTAGTTGTTTTCCTTACATCATGATTTTAACATGTCTTTTAAGGCAATATCTTAATTTAAAAACAGGCAACCTAGTAGAATGGTCTTGCTTTTAGGAATCATCTCTGCCTTTGGACTGAAGTGACTGTGCAGAGCTCTGTTGAACTAGATTGAAAATTAGATTCATTGTAGTCCAGGTAAACATCATATGATGTAGTTTTTATGCTCTGGGAATACACTTTTCACCTGTCCTTACCTACCTTTTTAGATGTATTTGCTTGCTCTTTTTGATTTGCCACCTATAAGGGTTGCAAATAACACTGATCAGGAACTGATTCCCCAAGAAACAGACTGTGCTGAGAACAGTTACCTGTTCAGACAGTGCCTCTCCTATTTTACTTTCTTCTTTGTTTTTTCCCAGAAATTCCAGTAAGTTTTTCTGCCAGTCTCTGAAAGATACTAATTTCCTCCAATCACTCTCTACATCTAAACTCTATCCTGTCATCCTTCAGCAGAGCTCAATTTTGTTATCCATTCATTTGGTCATGCTGAGAAAGAAGGAGGGGCTAAAGTTCAGTCATCAGTTCAAACAAAGGTTGGGATAGTCCATAATAGTCCATAAGTGCTCTCATTAAAAAAGATCAAAGCCCATATCTGCAAACATAGATGAAAAAAAACTGGTTTAGTTTTGAATTAGTAAATCCTTACTCAGCAACCACATGAAACAAAGACATTTATCTTGTATCACCTTCCTTTTTAACAATCACAAAAATGAATGGGAAAAAACCCATTAAAGATAGAGAAAGTAGCAGGGCAAGCAGTGCATGTAAACTGATGTGAAAAAGCTAACTTAAGTAATTTGGAAAAAGAGAGAAAGAAGAGATACTGACTAGTGAATTGTGTAATGAAGATAGATTGTTTGGTGCTCTTAATTTAGTCTCATAATGTGAGAACAAGAAGACACTCAATTACTCTGAGTGTTAGCAAATTTAAAAGTGATAAAAGGAAACAATTCTTTATGCTGTGAATAGTAAATCTTTGGAACTCGAATTCTCTAACATTCAGTTAACCTGAGCAGTTTGGATTGTTTCGAACTGGGTCTTACTGGATGAGAAGAAGCACAGCTTTGGTTGCTGTTTTGAAATAGGAAGGCACAGTGAAATAACATCATTATATCTAGAATGCCTTTTAGTTGTTGGAGACCCTTTGTAATTTGATTTCATGAGCATGTGCTCTTTAGGAATACATTCTATAATGGACTGAAGTGTTGGACTTTCACTAAAAGTTCTGATAGCTTCTGGTGTTATATGGTCTCTCCAAGAGCAGTTTTGGCATGCTGCTTATGACCTCACCTACAGTGGCAGATTCATTCTCAGGTGCTCGTCAGAGAATTGTAGCCAGCATACCACATTTCCTGTGAGGATTGTAATAAAACCCCTTGGGCAATTGAGCTGACTACTATATCTAAGTCTTAGATAAACACTATTAGGTCTTTAAGACATGAGGAATTAATCTTTCTTGTCTTATTGGCATTATACTTGATGACATCACTTATATTGAGGAATAAAAACTGAATTCCTGTTCACTAGACAGTTAGTTTATCTGCATGGTGCAGGTATACACCAGAAGTGTGTTTGGTAGAACAAGGCACAAGCTGATTAAAATGTAGAAACTGTGGTGAAAATTTACAGCCTCCGAGGGCAAACTTCAGACCTTAAGGCTTTCAGACAGCATTTACACTGTTGTAGTGATGATCAAGTATTCTTCAGATTAGCTTTAACAGTCTGTTTTGATCATTGACACAGTACAACAGACACTGCAGTGTTAAGATCTTACTGTTAATGAGAAATGTCCTCCCTAGGGCAGGCCAGCAGTCCATCTAGCCCAGTGTTGTCATGAGCAGGTCAACGGATGCTATTTTAGCAGTGTGCACAAGTCTGGCCAACTAACAAGCCATTACTCATATAACTTCTATACCTACTATATTAGGAACATTGCAAGCTAGATTTTAACATGTTTTTATTATCCATTTGTGACCCTGTTGTTTATGAATTTTTCTGGACTTCGTTTTTTCAGTTCTATCTGTTACTACAGCCCACCCTGGGCAGTAAGTTCCACATATCCTTCAGCCACTGGTAGAACTGGCATTTTGTTTTAAATCTGTGTTGGACTAGCTTGGTGCCACCTTATTTACTGCTGTAGCACTTGTGTATTGTTGAGTTTAGTGAACAATACCTCTGCATTGCCGTTTATCTGCCCCTTTGAATTCATAACCCCTGGTCAGGTCCTTTCCTTAGTTTTCTCTTCAGAAAGAACACTAACTTATCCTTACAAAGTAGCTGCTTCATCTCCTAGATCATTTCAGTTTTTCTTCTCTGTATGCACACTCTTGATATCCACAACATCCTTCTGAGCTGCTGAGGCAAAGGAGACACAGACTACTAGGATGTAGCCATGCTAGATGTGGCCCTTGACACAGAAATGAGCTTAACAATCCTTATATGACTTCTGCAGGTGTAACTGCCAGTTCAGAGCATATCCTAATTCACCCCTCACAAGACGACAGCAGCCTGGGAACACAAGCCCATCAATTATCCTCCTACTCAGACTCTAAAATGTCTTATACAGGGCTTGACATTTGCTGCCAGTCAAACTTCCACTTTAGAGACCCCATGTGACTCTTTTAGTTTCCACTGCTGACAGTTTGGTTCTGTTACAATGAAAGTGCAGCCAAGTCTTTCTAATGTAGGCTTTCCTTTGTCGTACATGGAGATTATGGATCTCTGTCTACACCTCACAACATGCAGGATTTCAGAGAATGCTACCATGCAGGTCAGGGACTTTAGTCCCCTACCTAGCAGACTGAATTTAGCATTCAGTTTCTCACCTACATCCTTAAATGACTGGATCAACAAGAACCAAGTTTCTCTCCTGCATCCTTAGACAGGTTTAGTATTTTAATCCACTTGACTGAAAATATAATACAATGGTCTCACATTTGGAACTTTCCTTTGGTATTGGGAAAGTCTGTGACAAGGATAGAGACTGCTACAGTCATGCACTTGTACATGGATGTGGTGAGAGAGGTTCTGTGGTGGATGGTAAAAGATTTTGATGTTAAGGAATATCTTTTCTGAGATTGCCGGCAGAATGTGGTTAGCTGAAGGGGACCTATGAATATAAATACTTAATAAACACTGCATATGTATTACATTCTTTCTTGCCATCTAAGGAAATGGTGTTCAAACGTCCTGCAGTCTTAATGACAGAAGTGGTGGGAACTGATCTTCAGCTCATTTGTGGAGATAGGCTTAAAGCACCTATAGTATGCCCCCTACAGCACATGATGTTTTAATGTTCATCTCCTTCACAGGTCAGCTTTGCAGTGTTTATCCAACTCTGATTCCCTTGTCACCTTTTCATGGCAGTTCTCTAAGGAATTTCTTTAGCACCTCTCTTTTACTTGCAGAGTCACAGATCTCTCCATTAGCTTCACTGGACAATTTTATGCTCTGCTTGCCCTTTCTGCTACCTACCCCTTTACACTGCTTGGGCTAGCACTCAGGTTGCTATTACAAATTAATATTTTTTCCTCGAGCTGCACACTTTTGCATGCATTGACATAATTAACATACACAAATCATAATTAGCATGTTGGAGTGACCTCTTGGACGGATATCTTCTCAGCTTTGAACAAGCAGGAAATATGCAGATTTTTGCAGATCCATTTTTGCAGACCCTGCCATGCATCGGATGCTGACACTCCTGCATGCACCCTGAGGTGCCCAGGACTGTCAGTGGTGCCCTGTGCTCAGGGTATTAATTGGCCAGCCAACAGCAGAACAGACAATCAAACAGCTTAAGTAACAAAGGCAGCATTGTATATTTACTCTGATTATCTTACTTTTGCCTAATGAAGCTGCTTTAAGGTTTCTTTCCTGGCAAGCATCCAAAATGCTTTTATCTGCCTGCGTGCAGTGGGCTGTCAAGCTGAGAGTAAAAGCCTCCTTTGTGTGCAGGGTCTGTCTTGTTTTCAGAGGAGCTGCTGCAGAGGAAAGGGTGGATATCTTTGTGGGTGCCATGACTTTCTTAGGTTGAAGGAGGCCTGTAAGGGTGTCTTTTCCATAAATGTTCTGATTTTTTAAAAAAAATTTCGATCCCATTGAATGGAATGTGTGTAGAGAGTGCATCGCGCATAGAGTTTTGTTGCCACATGGCTCCTCCATTTTGGTTATTTTCTGTGTCACTAGTGATTTTACTGGGCCCATTGATTATTTGCTTATGTACTCTAGATCTGCACCTGCTGGATGTACTCCCTTGTCCCTGTCCTCTTCAAAAAGAATAGAGGGATTTTAATGCAATTCTTACAGAGAAATTTCTGAAGGAAGAAAGAAAAAATAAATCAAGAAATTAACCTAAGATGAACTTCAAATTCTACATGTCCTTAATTTCCAGTATAATATCCAAAATAGTGATACAATTCTATAAGGAAGATGGTGAGAAGTGAAAAGAAGAGGTAGGCAGCATAAGACAAATCAGGTTTTTGCTCTCAGAATAAAACATTTCATTAGTCTGTGTACTTGTTGCTCAACTTTTATTCCCAAAATCTACTCTGAATTCACAGCAAAATTTTTCTTTTATTCTAGAGCAATTTAGGACACTTTAAACAAAACTCTCTCCTAAAAGTTTGCACAAGTATCTCTCATGTTACAAATGGGATAATTTTTTATATTGTGGATATTTTTCTCCAGTTATTTTATAACTGAAAAAAATATGTTTACATTCTTGTTTGCACATGATTTTATTTTTCATTTAAGAAGTTCTTTGCATAGTCAAGTGATAACACCTGCAGTAATTATAGGCCATGCAAAGAAATTCGTGCTGGAATGACTCTATTTTTGCTTCAACCAACTATGCCATTTTCACTGCCGTATGTCAGAGTACTTCAGTAGACTCCAGATTTGGTTTGCAAAATACTGGGGGTTTTACTGTTTTTGGAGGGGGGTGTTTTGTTTTGTGCTGGGTTTTTTTGTTGAGTTTTGGGTTGGTTTTTTTTTTTAATTTGGTGGTCGGTTTTGGTTGTTTAGTTGTTTGTTTGTTTGTTTTGTTTATTTATGTTGACATAAACACTTATAAAACAGGACTATCTGGCTTTTTTTTTCCATAGAAATGCAGCCAGCAAACTGAAACTCATGGAATTTGTACAGGATTGTTTCCTAAATAGGTGCAAGGGTGCTGTCTGGGTGCCTCTTCTCATCATCAGCAAGGATGGGGTTGCCCATGGCTGTGCAGGGGCTCAGCTGTCCCTGAGCCTTGGCAGGCAGATCCCAGGAGGAATGCACTAAGGGCCCTGGCACTGATGTCTTTTAATGAAGTACACTAACCTGGGGAAAATGCAGGGCATTAAAAGAACAGAGATCAAATTTGTAGAAGATGGTAGTGATTTGTTCTCTGCCCATTCATAGTCAAGATGTTTCACTGTATTTTGTGATCGTAACACCTGAATTTACAGATATTTGTGGGTGATTTGGTTAAGAGCTCAAGAACGAGAAAGTTCTTGAGGACGACATGCTCCAGGGAAGCTGGCATGGGGAGAAGTATGGTGTTACATCATATCTTTATCAGACATCTCCTAGAAGTAACTACTTGTTTTTCCAGTGATAGAGGAGAGTGATGGTGTTACATCATATCTTTATCAGACACCTCCTAAAAGTAACTACTTGTTTTTCCAGTGACAGAGGAGAGTGTGATACATCTGGGAACTTGGAGGAGAAAGAGACCACAGTGATTAAATATGTTCTTATGCTGAAGTCACCATTTGCCTCCATTTATCCATTAATTAATCATCTATTAATGAGGGTGACTGAGTTAAAGTGGAGGGAAGTGAATTGCTAGAAGATGCACTGGAAAGCTAGTTGCATCCAACCAACACTTCCCCTGTGCAGAGCCCTAGTCAATGCCAAACTATCCCTGTATAAAAACCCTTTAACATATTCAATCTCCTTAATGAACAAACACATTTTTTGCCCTATCTAGTCCTTTTGATGTGATTTCTCTTGTGCTGTCATGTATCTCTATTCTAAGTTCTTAAGTAAGAAATTTTTACGTCTGTCTCGATAGTGCTTACTGCTACCACTCTAAAAATAATTAATCAAATATTGTTATTATTATTATTCTAAAGACAATGTTGTATGTAATCCTATAATTTGACACTAGCCATTCAAAAACAGATGAATGAAGAATATATTTTATCTGACAGCAATAAAAGGTAATTTTTCATTAATATGCAGAACAGTTTGAATTTTGCTGCAATAATTACTCAACCTTTCAAAAGTCAGAATTATTATGAACAACAGTATGCCACAGTGTTAGATCAATTTGCTATTTTTTATAAAAGACATAATGAATACTCTTCTTTTGAGTGTTCAGTGTAAAGTAATTGTAGCTATCCTGTGGTTTTAAGAAATGTTCAGCCACCATAAACAACGTATTTCAGTTTATGAAAGACGTACCATATATGTCAATTTGTGTTTAGTGTGTGCCTATTCCAAGATACCAAAGGAGCTGAAGTAGGTTCATAATGGATGTCGTTGTTTGCTTTAAGTAAAACAAATACATTTTTGTGATTCTGTGTGTATGAACAGAAAATACTTTGTGACAAATCCATAGATAAAAGACATATGCAGCTGTTTCTAAGTATCTCAAGCATGGTGCAGTGCAAATAACTAATCAATTTTGTCTTAGGTCAGTAACAAGTCATGTATTAATGAGTAAAACCTGTTTCACAGTTACGTGCCATATGAAAATTTATCCTCTGGAAACATAGCATGGTTGCTGGACAACATGCAACCTGTCTGTAACAGTCAGTGTTCTATTTCCAGTATCATGTTAAGCTATTGATAACCAGCCCGAACACTCAAATATCTTAGGTCATTAAATCAACAAAACCTTTTGCAGAAACTCTGTCACTTCATTGATTAAAATCCAGATTTCAGAGTTTATTGTATTTCTTATCTAATGATAAAACAAAAGAGGAAAATAATAACAGAAAACCAAAACAATCTCACTCAAATTATGATAAGGGAATCATTTACTTCTTATTTCTGCATACCAGTCACTGAGAGGTAACTATTAAGTGCTGCATCAGAATGGAACATTCCCTACAAGTGAAACAGATAGGTTGCTGGTCAGCATGTTAAAAATCTGATTAGAAAATCTTGATGTTGTTTTGTGTTTTGACTATTTTTCAGTATCACAGTATCTTTATCCAAATATGTGATAACTATGATTTTTCATTTTAGCAGGGATTATTTCACTATGAAATAATTTTTGGAGTTTGTACCTTCCCCACATGAATCTTTAAAAAGGATAAAGCTCTTACATTACTGTCTACATAAAAATGTTAATAATTTTTTTCCTCCTGTTCAAAGTCAACATAAATATCCATAATCACCATAAACCATTATCTCCCTGTACGTGGAGATATGTGGGTTCTAGAGAAGAATGTGAAAGGTAATTGAGACTACCTATGTTTGTGTTATGTCTGTGGTAGGAAGTGAACCAGTAGAAACAAGTTCTGTAGCATGAAATACTTGGTGTTTTTGTCCACATAAGTTGCATTTTAGTGGAGGGCTTAAACTCTAGGCTATACTATAGTCTGTAGCCCATTTGTAGCTGGTGTGTATTGGGTATATTCCTTCTTCCTTAGTTTCAGCTAAAAGGATTTCAGCTCAGGTGCTCCATGGCAGCTCCATGGGGCGAGTCAAAGTACTGTAAATAAGGACAACTGGCATTTCAAAACTGTTCTCTTGATACAAACTGAAACACAAATATAGGCAAATATTCTGTATCTTAAAAGCCACAGTCAATCCATAATCAAAAAGAAAGGAAATGGCTTTTAAAAGGGTACAATATGACCTAAGAAATGACAGGTCTAAAGGAAAAGTATACCTACTATGGATATCTGTGTATGAAAGCAATGCAGGGAATTGAATGTTGTAACCTGATAAGAAGATATGAGGTGTAGGAAAAAAGGAACAAATGGACATCTGTTGATACTAGAGCTCAGGAAAATTAGTATTTTCTTCAGAATATTAAGGAACAACTGGAATTAAAGCCCAATAGTCACTGGTTTCTATATGAAGGAGTCTGTCAAAATACTGGAAAAGTACATATATTCAGCAAAGAAATCTGTGTAGGGGCAAAAGACAAAACCCCCAGCCTATATTCAGTTTTGTAGAAGTAGAAAGACTGGAGGATTTGAGAAAATATCTAGTGTGCAGAACCATCTGCTGCTGAAACAGTGGATTTACAAACTGAAATTCTCATGAGTCACATTGGACAAGAGCCTCTTTTCTTCTACTCACATACTTTTCATTGCAGTTACATGTGTAGCAGCATGATATATGAGGGAAAGAATAATAAAAGAAGCTGGGAGCAAAGCAACTGCACAGATGTCTTCTGCCTGCTCCTCTCCCTGATTACTCCTTCATGTTCTACTTAGATTATCTATGAATTCATTGGTGAGAATCTGTGCCATCTAATGGAGAAAACTGACTCACAAAAGGAAGATCTCATTTCTTGTTATTTGAATGGGAAATTCCCTCATAGCAGAACACTTGTTACCATGTAAATATAATGCAATAAGTAAATGCAATCCATTTTGTATTTCTTGGGCAATATGTTTACTGTAATTCACTTGAACACATATAAATCTCTACTAACAGGTTTTTTTGTGAGGTGCTATGCTTGACTCAGTAGGTGTTAACTTTGATTTAGTAGATTAAATATCTGATTCAGCAGGTAATTCACATGTTTCAACAGATTGTATAGTTGATTCAACCTATGAAATATCTGTCGGTGTTTATTTTTTCACAAATGTTGGTTTATCCATTTTAGGATGAACTTTGTCCAGTTCTCCATATGGCACATTACTTTAAGTGCAAGTTAAACATTTTACTGGTAATGTATATTATGAAGTGTTCATTTAAATATATTTACACAGCCTTTCTGAAGTTTAAGCAGAAGGTTATCCCCTTTTGAAAAGCTTTGTGTCTAAACATCATTCTCTATTAATATTAGTTTTTGTTTAGTTGTCATACTGAAATTTCAGAAACAAAAAAAGATTGTTTTCTTGAGATATTTCATACTCAAAGGAAAAAAATAAAAGGACAATATGGAAAAGATTCAGGTTTCAGAATATGGTGATTTACTTTTGACAAATAGCTATATTTTTCTTGGTCTTAATTCTTTTATGTCTTACAGGATGTGCAGCAGAAATTAATTTGAAAGAAACCTTGACAATAAAGCAGACACTAGAGATTTGGCATGGAAAAATGTGTAGAAGAAAGAGTAAAAAGAGAAGAGTATTATGGTATTGCTGTTTGAATATCTGGGGACAGGCTGTGGAAGAGCATGTTGAACAGCTGAACTAACCGTTTTGGAAATAGGTAACATTTAAGTTAAATTCACAGCAACTGTGTCAAAGAAATACAGATGACTACAGAGAAGAAACATAGCATTTCACATTGACTTGTGTCAGAGTTAACAAGAAGCAGATCTTTTAGGAGGCACCCACAAACATCTAAGAAAGAGAAGTTGTTGCCCTCTCTGTCATACCACCATGTAGCTGTTCTCTTCAGGCACAAAAGTAAATGAAATCTTGGCTAGTGGAACAGGTTGGTTATGAATATTTTCTGAACTTTTAGCTGTAGATTTATTTTGATTTTAATTGTTAAAATCATGAAATCAGGTAAGCAGGAGTAAATGAGTAGCATCCTAAATACACAAGACACAGCTAGACACGTATCTGTTTTAACACTCATCAAGTCCTCAGTCTTTTGTACCTGCTTGTCCTTTCACATGTTAGACTGCTGATGGCAATATATAGACCTGTAATGAAAATCTTAGGGTTTGATTTTATTTGACTTAGAGATTTCACTGAAAGTTACTATTTCATGTAAATTGGGCATCACATAGTGTCAAATATTACTTTCTTTAATTTGAATTTTATTGTTTCTTTAAATTATTTATAATTGTAGTCCTTCATTGGAGGTGATCAATCCTGCGTTATTTTGCTTTGTTGCTTTATTCTTATTTTAATTGTATATTTAATGTTTTCTAGGCACAAGAGAAAGTTGGATAGTTCTGGAAAATGACAGGCATATCATAAGGAGCTACAAAATAATAAACTGTTAAGACAAGGGAAGAATCACTGTTGAACTATTTGTTGTAAACATGTTACAGGATTTTAGCCTTTCAAGCTTATCTTAACTTATTCTATATTTACATTTCACGGTCATTGTACTGAGTACTGGCTGTACCAACTATGTTTTTACTTAAATCTGTATGGATTGATAAAATAAAGATGCAATTTTTGCATCTCCAACCTTTATCTTTGCAAAATGCAGAAATTAGAATCTGCTATACAAAGTGATTTAATTTATTGAAATTTATTTTGGATGTTTCTTGTCATATGCTTTAGAAATAACTGTGCTAACAACTGTAAATATGATGCTGATGTACTATGCTCTTGAACTACATTGGAATGGGCTAAATTTTACCTTTGTAATGCATGACTAAAGGTATTAGAGGTAAAGAAAGCATGAATATCAATCTGTTTCTGTACTCAGAATGACCCCTGGTTTTATTAGTAATGGAATCTAAGTGACATCATCTTTTGACAATCATGATCTTTAACCCAGTTTGATCTAAACCAGACTCCTTTGGAATGATATCATTAAGGTAAATCCCTGAAAGGAGAGCAAACCATTTTAGTATAAACCATTTAAAGGTATTAAGTTACTGGGAATTATTTCACTATTTTATTTTTTTTCCTTATAAGGGACAAACAATTTCAAGATTGCAGGTTAATATCAAGACAAGTGAACTTTGATTTTTTTTGCAATTGCATTGGATTTGGTCTTTTAAACACATTATAAGTCTTTTCATCTTAAAATGCAACTCAGGAGTCACTTGAGTATTCCTTAAGTGACTATTGCAGTACAAACTGTATTATTATACTTAATTCTATTAAACAACATTGCACTGAAATAAAAATTATTTTAAAAAAGTAACCATTTTCTACAAGGAATCTTATCCTTTCTACCCTATCCACTCCCAAACCATCCCATCTGTCCTATGAATTCGTGGTTCCGTTCAAGAAGTGACCATATTAGGATTGTTCTCCTTGTCTATCAGACATTGACTAAGAATGTAATGAATTAACTAATGCTTTTGTGTGTGATGTATCATGCACAATTATTTAAAAAATTAAATATTTGTACTAAATGAGGACTCAAATTTTTGTTTTGATACCAGAAAGAAATGTCCATATTGTCCAAAATACCTACTTAGGGAAGGAAACTTGTAAGAAAAAGATGTGTGATTTGCCTCTCTGCCTGATACAAATTTCTGTACTTGATTTTTTTCCATTTCTGGAAATGAAAAAACCTCTTTTATGTCACTGAATAGAAATGAAAATAGCAACTAAAATTCTCCCAATAGCAAAAATGCACAAATACACTTTGAAGAGCTTTACTGCTACCAAGAAGAACATTATCGTTTAGTCAATCGATTTGTTTTGTCAATGTTTTTCCCTGAAAGCAAATTGCATACAGACAGTGTTACATTATCTTGAGATTAATCCTGGTATTTTTGGTAGCATTACTTTTGTTTTCATCTTCTAGCCAGGTGTTTCCAATAGTTTTGACTGTAAGATAACCCAATAGCTGGTGATTAATGTAGCCATCGTAAAGAATATAAACAATCCTGGAAACAGAACTCAAAGTTCAAATATGGATGCTAACAGTAATTGCTTTTAACAAGTGCAAGGAAGGAGTGAGAGGAAACCTGGTATTGAATTTTGTCTTGCCAAAGAGAAACTGACCAGCGATAACAGAAGCATCAGGAACACAGAGCGCAGAGAGGTAGCACTTTGCACAGGAAGTATCATGAAACAGCCCATGTCAGCCCAGTAGTAATTGTGCCTTTGAAGTTTCAAATGTGAGAAGAGATGAACATTCATCTTTAAAGTGTGCTGAGTCTCAGGGATTACTTTTGGTTAAAGTAGGAATGTGCAGTTATTTGAAACCTGACCCTGAGGTCTCTAAAAAGTTTGGCTTAGGTTGTGCTAGAACTGACCTTGTAAATTTAGACAGCTGCTAGACTACTGCTAGGAGCAAATTATTACAGCAATTGTGATTTTCATGACTAGCATAAAAGCAAAGGGCACCTATTTAAGACCTGTGGGGTCAACTTTCACATTTACTACATTGCAGAGAAGGAGAAGCAATGCAGTCTCACAAGAATAAGGTACCATGAAGAACTCTGAGATTCTGCATAAAGCTAGAGGGAAAAAAAAGAAAACCCCACATAAGCATAGGAGTATAGTTCTTTCAACACATGACATAATCTGGTGAAAAAAAATTATTTAAGAATATTTTATTTAAAGAATATTTTTATTTAGGAAGTGCCAAATATATAGCAAAACTTAAAATTATAACAGAATTTTTTATTTGATTATTTTGCCTAAATTTTTTAAAGAAGAAATAATACTCACACACAGTGAGTCTTTTAGAAATTCAAAGTAGGTTTAGCAAAATTCTGTTGACTTTCTTTCTGAGTTTGTTACAGCTGAGGACTGGATATAAGCCTAAGGTCTGAATCTAGATAAGATTTTGTGGTCTCTTTGTTTTATGCTATGTCCATCAGAGATTGAAATCATGTATGCAAATTCTTTATTTGAATTTTGGAACAACTGTTATTTGATCTACATTTTTAAGTTGTTTGGGTGATTTAAATTCCATTGTTTTATTCACATGAAGATATAAAGTTGAGAATTATATCTTTATGAGAGATTTTAGAATTTCCCATGGAAGAAAGTTGTTTTTCCTTGACTTTTGAGTAAAAAACCCAAAAGTAATATGATTTTTAGCCTGTTTACATATCGACATGGCATATGATCATGTGCTTTCCTCAGAACATTTAATCTTTAGAACACCCATAATTTAAACATTCATGTACACTAATCTTTCCTTATTCACCTTACTGACACATGAAAACTAACCTGCCTATCTGTCTTATTTTTACCTTTGTGACTCAAATATGCATTGGCAAACAGCCTGCATCCAAAGAAAAGTACAAAAATTGGTTTTGTGTGACTGTACTGAGATGTGGTGGTTTCGCAGAAATGTGAGGTATCCAAATAGGTATTTCCTTCCAAAATGCTGAAAACTTATTTTGATACGAATAACATTACTATAATTTGGAGCTCTCACTCGTGAGCTTCATTGTGCTGATACTATAATCATGAAAAGCAGAGTTTACAAAAAACGGGGTATAAAAAAAGCAGAAAATGAGATTTTAAAGAAACAATGAATGATATTGGTTATGGTATTCAAATGTCAAAATGTCAGGATGTTTTTGTGAGCATCACATTTAAAAAATACTTTGAGAAAGGACACACTGACAGAGTAATTGTAGACATTAAAAAAAGAACCTGACAAAAGTCATGGAAGATACTCATAAGAGGACAGGCATTTTCCAGAGAGACTGAAGTTGATGGGTGGGTGAGAGAACAGGGAGGAGAGTGAATGCTAGTTGCCTAGGAGGAAGCCATTAGGCACTTAGATGAAAAAGATGTTGACTTATTGAAATGCACAGGACCTTATTTGAGAGGACCTAGGTTGGAGTGCATTTTAGTTTGAGTATAACACAGAAGTTCATTTAGCTCAGAGGTGCAAGACAGATATGCCATGCAGGCAAACATACCAAACCCATTTTTTTTTGTAAAATGGAAGACAGTAAGCTACACATGTCTTACTAGCAGAAAGGGACACAGGAGAGTTAGAAGTGTAGAAAAACAAGAAGATGCATAAGAATGAACTCAAGAAGGATCAGAAACTGGACTGAATTCACTAGTGAGTATGTAGGATGAATTTGGTCTTGGGTTTTGTCAGTCATAATTTAAAATAAATCAGTGAGGTCCTTTGTGCTGAAACAGATATTTGAAGAATAAGGCAAATGCCAGAAATGATGATGTGGAAGGGAATGTGAGTTCCAACAGGAAGAGAAGCAGATATGTTTAGCCTGAACATAGACCTGCTCATTAGACAAATGCCAGAACTGAAGAAGAATATTAATGTAGATGTTTCTTGCAAACATTCAGTTATGGTAAGAGTACCATCAGAGTAACAGTGTGCAAGAATGAGCCATAGACATTACAATACAAGAAATGAGAGGTGAATGAAGTACAGGAGAAGGTGTGAAACATTAAGGATCACTATTTAATCGTGGTCATATGTTTTTGTTTGGTTTTGTACATGCTCAGGAGTCATTTTTTCACCACTTAGGTCCATTAATACAGATGGAAAAATTTTTGTATATTTATACTGTGACAACTAGCCCCCAGTAGCTAAGTAGAACTAAATAACTCCTTTGGTGTATTTTATGTTTTCTTGAACTGGAAGGCTTCCTGTATTCCTATTCTTAATCCTCTTCAGGTTTCAACAGTCTTTCAAAGTGTACATAAAGAAATGAAGTTTTCTGGAAGGTATTTCTTTAGTCTATATTCAGTCTAAGTACATATCAGTATATATTATCATGTCCTTGGTGCATTAATTAAGTCTGGATATTCTAGTATCTTCCAAAATTTCTAAATTCTAAAACTAATTTTGCTATCTTTAATGTCAGTAAGGTTTTAATTTTCATAGCATTCACATGTTTTGGGGAATATACTGAAGAAAGTTTATGAAATTCAGAAAACTTTTGAAGAATTAGTTCACTGACTGTGCTACCAAAAGATTTTGGATGATTATATATACCCATCAAGAAGTCTCACTTGTCAAGAAGAGAAGGTAGCAGGTTCAGGAAGCATGAATTTGGATTGGCATTTTGCTATTAGTACCAAGAGCAGAAATCAGCATTTGTTCATTAGTATTACCCAGGTTGACCCCTACCTACCCTGTGCTGTTTGCTGACTTCTTTTTCTGTTTAAAAAATATTAAATTTAATTGTGAAGCTTACCCCCTCCTTTCTACTGATGAAGTTATCATTCCAGTATTTCCTAAGTGTTTTGTATTTGTAAGTGACATTAAGTAATGTGTATTCTGCTGTTTCTGACTGGCACTTCACACATAACCCTCTCATCTCAGAAGTGTAACAACATTGTTCACTATATTTTAGTTGTCAGCGGAGATGAAAGTTATTCCCAGCAAAATCTGCCATGGAGTTGGCAGTCAGAGAACAACTGACATCAAGCACAAGTCCTTATCTGTCAGGGTTATGGCATGGTACTGATTGAAAAAAATGTTAAGATTTTGAATGCCATCCACCTCTGGTGAATACGCAATGGATATGCTGGTTGGACTTCTTAACACCTAACACTTGTGCTGGTAATTGTAGTGGAATATTATTGAAAGTGAATGTGTTTTATTTGTGGTCAATTATTTGCTCTTCTGCCTACAGAATTACACATGTGCTATATATATTTCTTTATAAAAACTTATAAAATTTTGGGCCACTTACTAGCAAAATATTGCATGTAGAAGATACAAATACTTAAAAAATATTGATGTAATCTCACCTTTAAGTGCATCAAGCTCTTCTAATGGCTTTATAAAAGATATAGATTGAACTTGGTTTGTAGAACAGTCCAGTCTGTCTTTGGATATTCTGCAGTTTAGGACCCACAGATGGTTTAATTCATGTAGATCTAGTTTCACTGGTTTTGTCAAATGCACTAGTCCTGATGAACAGGTCACAAATGCAATGAACCTTTATAATATAGAATATTACTTTAAATTGTCTCCAGTGTTAAAGCAGATGTATTTTGTAGAGTGAAAGTTCTTAAAGATGGAGTGTTTTATTTTTGATTGTGCCTTGCACTGATCTAAAGTGGACATGCTGATCAAACTAGGGATTTAGATGGAAGAAGATAGAAGAATTTGTAGTCTGAAAGTAAAAAAAAAATAGTCACATCCTTGTTCTCAGATTCAGGAATAATATACATAGTCTTTTATGTATACAGATAAACATAACATCAAGAAAGTTTTAAGTTAACCAGCAACTGTTTTTTCAAAAAACCTTGAAGACTGTTGCCTAAATAGAACTTCCTTAACTAAGGGAGATGCCCTCTGTGCTCATGCTAATTGAATCTATTTTTTGTAGTACATCAGTTAGTGACTGAAGAGAAAGGCAGAAGAGTCAGGTCTAGAAATTGTTGTAGAACTTTGAGGATATAGTATAGGAATTGTGCTGCCTTTGAGCTGAAATAACATTCAGCTGACTCATAGAAAGAGAAGTCACTTCTTTGTAAGCATTTGGTGGGATGTAACATGTAACGTGGAGAGAGTAATATTCTGTTGAGGAATGAGTGCTAGAGATTGAGTCAGAAACTTTGTAAGCATTTGGTGGGATGTAACACGTAACTTGGAGAGAGTAATATTCGGCTGAGGAATGAGTGCTAGAGGTTGGGTCAGAAGAGCAATGAGATAAGACTTATCAGAAAAGCACAAGCCAAATGTTGTTTCTCTTTACTAGGAGAAGCACTGCATAAAGTTTAGAGAAACCCACATAAAACGGTCACTTGTGTCTTGAAGAGCAGGGTGAGTCTAGCAGGGAAAAACCTGGGTGTAGCCTGGGAACAAGGTCAGTGGCCTGCCCCTGAAATTACTTCCTGTTCCCTGCAGAGTATGTTCTTGTGTCACACAACTAACTCAAAAATGAAGTAAATCAAGACTGCGCTTCTTACTTGAACTGCTAAGTTCAATCTTCCCCCACATGGGGAATGCAGTTGTCCGGCATTGCAGCACTTCAGATCTGGAGCTCCTCTGCTTCTCTTGCTTCCCTTTCCTCTGACTTTGACTCAGTATTCCTTGAAGGTCTGTGTCCCAATTTCAATAGCTACCCACCTGTCCTTGCCCTTTGGTTCTTCACAAGGATATTTGTGGCAATCTCTATAGCTATTTCAATGTTCATCTCCTTATGCTTTTGTGCCTCCTAAAATGGAACCAAACATTGTTCACTCCTCTTTTTCTGGGTAGCCAAGGGGCTGGCCCTGGCATCTGGGAAAGACTTTTGAGACAACTTTTTGAGAAGTAACTTTTGAGCACGGCATGAAGTCAAACACTGTCTCGCTGGGCTGAGGAGGAAAGTAATGATCTGTGCTGGTAGAACAGGTGAGATGAAAGGGGTGGCTGCTTCAATAACCAGGAAACATGGGACCTAGGTAAACAGGTAAAAGCATTTTGGATGAGGGAAGACGTTACTCTAGTTTGGGGGAAGAGAGGGAATTTATCAACCTGGATCTTCTAATAATTTCTGAAAAGTGTTTTTCTGTTGGAGTTTATCTTTCTTGTTCCATTTGATGTCTGCAGTTCTATTCTTATATTGAGTGGAATTTCTGCTTCTCCTCACTTCTGAAACTGTCTCCACAATAGGAGACAGTTCCCAAGAATTTTTGAGCTGTCCCAGTTTGACTGATACTAGTTTGCCATCAGAGTAATCACTGTGCTGTCAAATAACTCTCACATTAGTCCTTTAATCTTAATTTTAATGATGTCATAGTCTAGTTGCAATTTGCATCTTCTCAACATTAAAGATTGTGGGGATGTGTGTATGAGCATACTGACTAAAGTGTCTTCAGTAGACTGGAGTTGGTGTCTCCCACAGAGAATACAGGAATTAAAATATCATGAGGAAACTATACCTGTACAGCAGCACCACAGCGTTAATAGTCTATTAATTGTTTCTTTCATCACTCATTGCTTACTAATTGATTTTTCCACCTTTTACCCTTGAGTGACTGGTCTGATCTTGGAAGAGAGTGGAAATTGCAAATGCGCAGGTACAGGCACCAAAAACACCCATATCAAAATGCTTGCAGACAGTGTATGAAGCACCTGAGATCTCTCAGAATGATTTGCTATAATTCTATAAGATAGTTACTGTAATACTAATAGGGCTGGTAAGATAAAAAAGTCACTTTGAGAGTATCACCGAAGTGTTTTGTAAGCCTTTTTTCAGATATCCAGGGGCAGTTCTAAATAATTTTGATTATTCTATCATGTACTTTGCACATTTGTGACTTGTGTTATGCATTTTCCTACATATTGAGAAATAGCATTGTTGTTTTGCCAAGTAACCTATATATGACCCCCTCCCCCATCAATTATTAACAGTGTGCTAATTTAAAAAAATATTATGCGCTACAGTTTTGCTATTTATACAACACCTGAAAGCGTGTTTACATTGCTCTATTTCAAAAGAAACTCACTGCTCTATGAAATACTTGAGTTTGTCTCAAGTCTGGTCAGGGCTCACATCATTAAATAAATATCAAGGCAAACAACCGAGTTTTGTCTTTGATTGGAGAGCTTCAAGGAATAAATATGCCAGTATACTTTAGTCCTGCCATAACTTTACCATGATTGCTTATATGCTTATGAAATGAAACAGTCTATTAGTACAAAGTAAATGTTAAAAATGCGAACCAATATTTATCTCAATCATAAGCCAAGCTGTTTCTTTTCCAAACGAAACATGTTTACAATTGCATCTGCCTGCCATGACTGATAAAGCTTGATAGTACGTTTGCTAAGTGTGTCTCAAAAGTTTTCCATGGATATTGACTTTACAAACTTCTGCAGATGTAACAGCCATGACATAGGCTACCTACAAAAAGGAATTAAGAAGTTATTTGCCAGTAATTGCATTTTAGCAATCTGAATACTACTGAGTTTTTTAAATTACAAGTTTATGTGCATTTATTGCAACAAGAGATTACATTAGATTTCCAAAACAAACAGTAAATAGTAACACAATGGCCTAATTTTTAAGTTTCAATGCCTTCTGACTAGTTTGTCTTATTCAGTTTTACTGCTACATAGAACTTCAGTACAGGTCTGGGTGAATTAAGCTGGTATCACTGAAGTACCCACAAAGGCGCACATAAACTTGGACAAGCCTGTTACATTATGTTCTGCTGTTAAGGATGACTCCTGAAATTTGCAATGCATAACTTTACCCAAAATATCATACTATGCTTCCCCCCCCCAGTCACTGAATAACACCAAAATATCATACTATGCTTCCCCCCCCGTCACTGAATAACATTGTCACCCTTTAATGCTTCATTTTGCTTTGCTAATTAATTAGAAAATCTCCTCATTGCATCCTTTTTGGTGGTTTGAAATGTTCATTGTGAAGCTGAGGAAAATGTTCTTATCGTACATTTAAATTTTTAAGAAGAATATGAAAGTTGCCTTAGAAGGATGGAAAGTGTACTGTTTCACAAAGCAAAGAGATCTGAAACAGGAAAACTGAGTAAAAGGGGAGAACTGGGGGCCTCAAGAGTGTCAGGATTTTTCCTGGCTTTGCTGGGAGCTGCTTTGGTCAGAACTGTCAAGCCACCTTTTTTTTCAGGACTTTGAGTTAAGTACATGTTTATAAAGTAAAAAAAAAAAAAGTGTTTTGGATAGTCTGAATAAAAATCACCTTCTCAAAGTTCTGTTTACATATTTTTCCTGTTACTATAAACTTTCTAGTTCAGTTTATTGCTGCAAACATTATCTTTAGCAATCTTGTAGAATGGCTGAATATATGTTAGATTGTCCTGAATCTAATTTTTCACTAACAAAAAAGTACTCCAAAAGTGTAAGAAATAGGGAAAACTATGTTTCAGACAGTTCTGTGCGTCAATTGCAACTATTCTAACAGCAGCTGCTGAGAAACTTCTTTGAATTCTTTTGGTACGACATCCTGACATTGCAAAATCTGTCATTGTGATATATCTTGAAGTGTAGAGTAAAATATAGTACAGGCTGCTTGCATGGTATGAAAAGTTTCAGTTTTATGACTATACTGTTATTTAGCCTTTCATCTGCAGTGCAGATCAACATTTCTGAATTTATTACATACATCTGTCTGAACTCTTGCTGCTTAGTGGGGAAAAGCAACAGTTGAACATAGGAAACTGGAACTCCAGTTCTGGCAGGTTTTATTCTAAGTGAACGGAAAATATTGCAATCTTGTTTGAGAGAGATGAGCTAAAACAAAATGAAGCAAAAAAAAAGAAAAAAAAGACCAAGCAAACAAAACTCCCATGTTTTTCCTTCTATAAAATTAATGGTAAAGGTGTTTTTTTTCCCCTTGGAAATAGTCTGGGTTTGCATGACATTGGTTCTCACCTCCATTATCTTATTTTTAACTGCTTTTCCATGAATGTCTGAAAATCATTTGAAAACTTGGCATTGCCATCTTCTGGGTTTTAGCTGTTCTTGAAAAGGTAGCAGGATTGAGGAAAGCATAAATGAGGTAATTAAAATCAAAAGTGCAGTTTTCTGCTTTGGTCTATTCTTCAAGCTTCTGGAAGTTTCTGGGAGGTGGGTTAAAATACTCTAGATAGCATCTACATAGAGAAAACAGGAGGTGGTGTAAAGAATAAGGATGTTGTATAGAAACAAAAGGAAACAATATTAATTCATGAACTTAGTAAGAATATTGAATGAAAATAAGAAGGCAGAGATGCAGATGGGGGACAAATGTGGAGTTGAGCCAGAACCAACAACTGAACTACAAGTGAAAACAAGCAGCTTCTAAAGCAAAGCCAGCTGAATCACTTGTATCAAGAGATGCCTTTGCACCTAGATCTCTTCTTTCTGCTATTGCACTGGCTTCAACTCTTAATAGAAAGCAGAGTCCTTGGGTTCTTGGTAAAATATTACTCCGGAGCCTTTTTTTTTTTTTCCACGGCCTGTATAAATGGGGAAGAACACAAGAGACAGAATAAATCTCTAAGAAGGCAGGAAATTTGGATGGCAGGGATATTTGCCTCATCTTGCCTCTGTTTAGTCCATCATGAACAATATTTCTCAATGCTGAATTTATTTCAGTTAAAGAAAACAGTTGTCTGCTGTATCTCTCTTCACACATCCATGATGCCAATCATCCAGTATGAGAGGCTTCATATAACACCTTTCTTCAGGCATCCCTTTGTAGTCTTCTTTTTCAGGATTTCTCTTTTCATTCCTTACACCTGGTCACTAACAATCCACTTATGCATTTATTTTATTATCACTTGATATGTATTCTGTCCCATAACTGGCATGGTTCTTATTATTCCTTCCTTCTTCTTTCACTGAATGTTCTGGTTTTGACAGCAGTATAGCAAATTCATGTCTTCTCTTTTCTTCTAGATAACCCTGGTCTTCTTTCTCCATCACCACAGATGAATCTACCATGTCTTCCTTCTAGGTCCAGACTTGGCTTCCCTGTCCTTGTATGATATCTCTCTTCTTCACATACAATATGCAGATTATATCCATGTGCTGAATCTTATTTATTTTTCAACAATAACACTGCTGCAGCAGCCTAAGCCATCATGGAGAGTGGACTAATCATCATGGAGTGACTAATTACTGATCTGTTTTCTTCAGATCTAAATGATCACTCCTGCCTGAAATATTGCTTCCACACTTATCTTTCTCTTCTGCTACTCAGATTACACCTTGCAAAGTCCACCTGTCATGTCTTTCCACATCAAATTCACATGTCACCATGGTTGTGATTCTGTAATTTAATTCTATCTTCTTTTTCTGGTGTTCATCTAAGCACCATCCTAAGGTCACTCTTTCTTCATCACCCATTTCAAACATCAGATAACATTTCCACTTATGAATTTACCATTAAACTCCACTTCTTTCAAATATAATAATTATAAATCTGACATTTATTATATTAGATAAGCATTTCTGCAAACTAAAATATTGCATATTTATATATTCAGTTATACATTCATTGCATGCAGGAATACTGTGACTATGATGTGTGTAAAAATAAGATACCAGGCTCTATGTGAAATCCCTCTCGTGGAATGTTTAAGTACCTTTTATCTTTTTGATTTAAGTATTGTCTATGAATCCTAGTAGACTATTTTCTAAACATGTTTTGATTTACCTCTACAATAGAACAAATTCAAAGTTTGTTTTCTTTGTTCTGAAATACAACACTAATCTAAAAATTTTAGAAATTGCTACCTTCGTCATTATGTTGAATGTGGATGTTTCTTCATTTTTTGCACACAAAATTTGCACTTTTCAGTGACTTTCTCGGGGACTAGCTAATAAACTAATGCAGAAGATGTCTAGCTTTGTTTAATTCACATTTTTTGCAGTCAGTTTACAAGACACTGTGCCCTCGGCCTGGCAGCAAGATTCAAGAATACTAAGTGCTGAACATATATGAAATATAATCCCAGGGACACAGATATGTCCTAACTAGGAAAAGGTGACCCTTTTTTCCCATTTAAATAGTGATTTCTGAATTTGTTTCCTGCAGTTATTTTTAAAAGAACAGATAAAATATACCCTTGTCTTACTGCTTTATTGCACTTTTCTATTTGTTGATGGAAGGAGATCCAGATGAATTTATATGGACATCATCAGACTTGAACAGGGTTAATCTACTTAGGCTCAGGTGAGTTCATTTTAGTCTTGATTCACTTCATTGCACATCTATAATGGTTATTAACAAGCTTAAGGACCTTTGGGAGCTTATGGATAACAATGCAGCACCATGGAAGGTGGGAAATCATTATCCTCATAAGGCTGGTGTAATAATTTGCAGTCACACACAGTTTCTGTACTAATCCTTGGGGTTGGGATAGGTCACTAGGTCTGTAAACCTTTCATCAACTTTATACATTTTTTGCTCTTGCTCTTTAATTAATGAATATATAGTAACATAAAAGCAGATGTAAAGAGTTTAACATATAAGTTTTTTCAAGCATTGCTGGCAAATTTTACTGCCTGTATATGTATATTAATTTTAAATACAAGGTTTATGATGATTTTTTTAGCACTATCATATTTATTCAATGTCTGTCTTATGATAATTGATGCATAATATTTAAGAATGGGGAAAAGCTTCACTGACAATCTTAAAATCAGTGGTAATTTCAGATCATATTTTGGTTCAAATTTTTTAATGTCTTTAGATAATAACAGGTGTCAGAATAATTCTATACATAAAACAGATGTTTACTCTGTAAAATGTATTTTAAAATATAAGTCCAAATGCTGAAAATAAATCTATATATTAATATAATAATGTTGCAATCACCTAATATTCAAAACACATATGTTTTCAATACCAATATTTTACATCATTTTTCAAATAATATGTCATGATAAGAGGATATTGTACTCTTTCTAAGAGAGCAGAGGTTCTGTAAGGTTGAAATTCTGAGAGTGATTTTTAATCTCTGTATCCATCATGCAAGCAGCAAAACCAGGTGTGTACTTTCATAATGTTAAACTTTGCAATGAAACACCAAATTTTTTTCCAGATTTATGGTATTATTCTCCTCTAAATAAGTATAAATAATTCCTTTTAGTCTGAGCAGGAGAAGAATGAAACATGAATTAATAGGATAATCAGCTCAGGTGTTTTATAGTCACCAACTTCTGGAAGACAGGGAAGTTGCAAGAGATATAAATTTCTACTATTTTTCATCCTTTTAGCAAATTTTGACACATTGGACCCAAGATTTATGGTATTATTCTCCTCTAAATAAGTATAAATAATTCCTTTTAGTCTGAGCAGGAGAAGAATGAAACATGAATTAATAGGATAATCAGCTCAGGTGTTTTATAGTCACCAACTTCTGGAAGACAGGGAAGTTGCAAGAGATATAAATTTCTACTATTTTTCATCCTTTTAGCAAATTTTGACACATTGGACCCATTATTCAGTCTGACATGCTGTAG